>NC_056739.1:1945646852-1945831852 GCF_019279795.1 Protopterus annectens | reverse complement strand
ATCTCTCTCTCTCACACACACGCACACATGCACACACACACACACACACACACACACACACATATGCACAAACACACGCACACAGTCTCTTCAGCTTTCATACATGTATTCGCTCACTCTTTCGCTCTCCGATCTCTCACACACACTCTCTTTAGCTTTCATACATCTCTCCAATCTGTCACAAACAGTCACTTCTGCTTTCATACTTGCATTCACTCTCTCCAATCCACTCAGCGTGCCACTGAATACCGTTCCACGTGCCATGCTTTCTAGAGGAAATATAAGTTTAAAATATTACTATTCCAGCCAGGCTTTTAATTACTGTATTTCAATATAAAACTTAAATCAATATAGTGTTTATGGTACTGTACGGTACAGTATTTGTCAGGTCTATTTTTAATAGTAACTCTCAAGCAACCAGAAACTACACTTATCTGGCATCTATTGATCCCCACGGGTGCCGGATAACAGAGTTTACTGTGCATGTACAATAGCCAGTACGAGTACCAACTTTAACAGCAAAAAATATATTTAAAAGCATCAGAACCATCTAAATAAAGTAACTCTTGTGATACACCTGTTCTGCTTATAGTAACACATCATACAGTTTCAAGCTAAGATTCATTACTATGACCATTTCCCATAAAAACAGATTTAAATACATCATTATGGCCATTTTTACTAATGGTTTCTTCAAATATGCCATAATGTCAATCCCAACGCCAGGGGCTTTTTATGTATTACACAATTACTATGAACACAGATGCTTCAGTATTTAAAGCTATTTCTGTAATAAACACATTTTATAATGAACACAGAGTTAGCGTCATATGCAACACAGTTATTCAAAAGGTCTTATGACCTCTAGTTGCTATGTGTTAAGACTACAGTGATCAAGATGAAATTATGAAGAAATTCATCTTTCAAGATATACCTGCACCATCACACCTCCAAATCCATAACACTTAGCAGTGGCATCCAAACCGACCCATGCCAAGCTCTCAGCACTCAAGCCTCAGACAGCATATTTTCAGCAGGTACTTTTTCAATCCCTCCTCAACCACAGTCAAACTCTGGCCTTCATCTATAACACAGATTCCTGAAGTGTGAGGGCAAATTGCTACCAATGAGATACAAAGGCTGAATGAACAAGAAGACTTTAAGCAGGTAGTGAATGCAGCCCAAGAATGAACACTGCACCCTAGACAGGTGAGGAGGAGACCATACTAATGGCCACTAATACCTGTGAGATGCACGGCTTGACTGGGAGACGTAAATTACAATGTCCCGGTCTTGCATCCCTTGTGCATGCAGTCTCCCTTCATAGTATCACCATGAACATCACATGCACAGTAGTAGTCTTACTTCTGATGTCATATTATTACAGATAAGGTGCAGCCATAGGCACACAGTACTTGTATTTTGGCTCTGTACATCTAGGGCACCTGACCAGGACCCTGTACTAGCCTAGTGAAAAAGCTGCACTAGTGTGCAGCAGCCTACTGGGATTATTTGTTATTGTGCAGTATAAGCATGTTTACCATGAAGAGCTGCTCTTCATATTAACAGAAAATTGTCACATATTGACTGTTCTGTGCTGGGCAGTGGTGATGCCATCCCACAAGGGGTAGTCCCAGCACTCTACGGACTGCTGACCTATTTGTTCAGTGTCCTTTCATGTGACCCTTAGATTAACCTGCCTAAGCCAGTTGTATGTTCTCCATAACTCCCAGGCCAAACCACCTCATCTTATCCTTCCACTTCTAAGAATACCGACTCAATAATATCTTGGCTCAGCTCCTACTTTATACAGTACTACCTCTTATATGAGGAACAACATCTCACCATTTTCTCTTTTCTGCCTATCTTCTACTAACCAGTCACATTTATTCTCATTCCTCACAGTCTCCACCTCTACTTTAAGAGAACATCAAATGAAACTAAAACTAACCTCATTAGCTGCGGACTCCCTTCAGACAGATTATCTAAAGATAGCTGACCCAGTGGCTTTTCCAGCATCCATACTGATAAAACAATCCATATATGATAGATATATCCCACTGATCCTGAAAACAAACAATGCAGATCAAATCTTATAAACCAGAGACAATTCTGAAATAAAAATAGTCTCCCAAGGCAAGGACAACTACAAGGTTTTCTTTAGCAATGCCCATAACCTCAAAGGCTCTACACAACAATGTGCAGAGCCTATTGTGAATGGAACCACATACATGGAGCTGGAAGATATAGCAAATCTACTGACCAACAAATTCAGCTCCAGTTTTACCCCCCCCCCAGTCAAATGTCAAGAAATAGCATTGCAAATAACCCCCCTCACTAGGGAATAAGTCCTAAATACACTCTCCAAGGCCAAGAACAATGCATAAATGGGCCCTGATAAAATCCTAGGATGCCTCTTAAATAGCATGAAAATCACCTATCAGGACATTGGAGTCACTTATAACAACAGCCTCAGTCAGACACTGTGCCACATGAATGGAGATCTGAAGTGGTCATGCCATGGGTAGGCCTTCTATGGATCCCAGAAAATACAAACCTATTAGTCTGACTAGTTTCATATGCAAATCCATGGAAAAGAATTAGCTTGGAAAAAATTAATGATGACACTAGAACCTCCCAGACACTGGATCTAACCCAGTTTGGTTCTGTCAAGGAAAGATCATGCCTACTCAATCTGCTAGTTACTTCACCCAGCCCAATAGTGCCTCTTAGGCAATGCCAAACTACCAAACCTACTGACATAGCAAAATCAACACAGCTGAACCTCATGGTGTTACTAATGAATGCTAGGACCCTACACAAAAACTACCCTCCTAACACTCGAGAATATAGATATCTGTTTAGTTACAGAGTCGTGATTTTAAAGTGGCACAGAGTAGCCCAGCAGTGCAAGGTTTTGGTGCTTTCCAGACTTTTAGACTAGCAGCTTCCACACAAGGGCTAAAGGAAGAGGTGTCATAGGGCGGTCAAACAGGATGATGTGCTGGAGCTGGTCCACGTTCAGATCACCACAGACAAAATCCCCTACCATATCCTAGCCAGCTACTGGTCACCCTCCATGTCCCAAGAAGCTCACAATGCATATTTGGACCTACTGGAGACACTTACCATACAACCTAGCACCCTACTCATGGGAGACTTTAATTATCCCTCTGTAGACTGTGAAACCAACACAGCCTCAAATCTACAGACACAGAGATTTCTGGACTTTCATAAATACACACACCATTGACCAAATAGTGAATACTCCCAACAGAAGATCCAACATAATGGACCTTGTGCTGACTAATAAGGGAGAATGCTGCACCTCCCCAATTTCTCATCCTCCCTGGTATGGTTTGACCATACAGCTGTCTCCTTCAAAATCAAAATCAACTCCATAATCCTATTCAAACCATAACAGTTAGGAACTTTTCCAAGGCAGATTACCCTTTATTAAGTGACAGTATGTCAAAATTCCATGCCCTCCAAGCCCAGAGAACACAGCAGCCTAATCTGAATTGCTCTGAGAGACTCTGTGCAATCATTTCAAAAGGTGCACAAATACTGCTATACCTAACAGAGGTAAGACCAGCACTAGCTGTAAAAAAAAAAAAAAAAAAAGCCATCCTGGCATCCTAAATTAAACAGGATATTAAAAAAAGGAAAAAAATATAGGAAAAATCAGGAAGGGTAGTGCCCATAAAGACAGAAACTTACTCATCAAAGTAAATAGGCAAATTAGGTTCATAGGTAGGTACTAGGGCCTATATAAGCCTAGCCAAAAATGTATCCTGGCTTTTGCCACCCAAGAAAATTATTTTCCTGTCCCCCTGTCGAGCAGGCCAACTCAGTGGCTAAGATAGCCTCCTAGGTGAAATATAAGCATAAGGCCTTTTACAGCTATGTCAGAAACCTCAAGGGCAGCACACAGCAATGTCTTGAACTTGCAGTTAAGGGTGCCACATTTACTAAGCCTTGCAACATAGCAAACAAATTCATTTCCAACTTTACTCACATCTCACCTCAACCATTTCTCTGGTGAACAGTCTTGAATAGTCTAAAATATGACTTGTCAGGACCCCTCGAGTCATTATTTAAGTATAGTCTTAAAAGTGGCTTTGTGTCACGTGAAAGCAGGACTGCAATGCTCATTCCGTTTCTTAAGGGAGGACCTTCAACAGCTCCTGGAAAGTACAGAGTCGTTAGTCTGAATAGTCTTATTTGCAAAGCCATGGAAAGAATTACAGTGGAAATTATCAACAAAAACATAGAAGACCTCTAGACACTTTATCCACCTCAGTTTGGCTTTGTCAAAGGAAGGTTATGTTAAGTGAACCTGATGTACGTCTTAGAAAAGGTCACTAAGACAATGTATAAGGGGAAAACGGTGCATACTGCCTACCTAGATCTAGATAAAGTATTTGACACAAAACCCGACTTGGGCATTGTGAATAAACTTACGGTATTCAGTATAAACCTCCTGTTTAACATGCTGGATATCTGACTAGCTCAATGATAGGACCTGGGAAGTTAGAATCAGTGAAGCCACCTTCACAAAGAAGCCAGTCACTAATGTCGACCCACAAGACTCTGTGCTGGGCCCACTCCTCTTTGCAATCTGACTCTCAGATGTCAAAGCAAATGCAAAAAAGCCTTCGGCTGACAAAGTTCTCCAAGTTTGCAGCTAACTAAATTTGGAGTTGTTGGGCTAGGAGGAGAAATCTAACACTGATTTAAAACAACACTTTTGGGGTAATGCTTTTCAGTGGGCAAACTAGCTGCTACACACTCAGATAGATACTTGAGAAAATAGCAGGGAAAGCTATACAGGGAAATTTACAACTCTTAAATCGTCTGTACAGGGCCCTGCTGCACAGCTTAGCACAGATAATAGGAATGAGCTAAAGAGGAATCCAATTAGTAAACAGTGAAAATGTAGTAAAAGTGTGCATAAAAGGCACAGATCCTGGAGTAACTAATTAACAATTCTCTCTGTGTGTGAAACTCCAAGACTAAGGTACCCAGACTAAGTAAAATGCAAATATAGTGTGTCTATTTAAACATATGCCACACTATAGTATGTCTATTTAAACACACACCACACACACATACACAGATACATACATACATATATATATATATATATATATATATATATATATATATATATATATATATATATATATATATATATATATATATATGTCTACTTTGACCCATCAAATTTACGTTTCTCCGAAAATCAACTTGGCGACTCTCCGAAAATGCACTTTCACGAAAAAACAGATCACTGAACAGTAAAAAAAAAAAAAAAAAAAAACAACAAATAACTACACTAAACACACGAATGCAGGAGGACAAGCCCCCATGTGCCCCCCACACCACCTATATATTGTAACTCTGAGATCGCACTGCAGTGGGGAAAAGGAAATATTCCCTTATCTTCACTGTGTCATGATCTACAACAACAAGCTCACTAGCTGTTTGGTGATCTATTTTTTCATGAAAATGGAGTCGCGGAGTTGATTTTCGACAAATGTAAATTCGATGGGTCAAAGTAGACCCATATAGATATATATATATATCTAAATATATATATATATATATATATATATATATATATACATATGTATGGGTTCCAGACACTAGATCGAATTTTCACTAATTCAAAATAGTGCATGAAATGCTCACTGCAGCGAAAGTGCACTTAATCAAAAGTGCACTTACACGAAGTTCAGTACAACGAACGGGTGTTGTACTGAACTTCAGTGCAGTACTCACAGACTTAGGGTTAGCCCACATGGCTATCCCCTTACCATGACCCGTGCCCTAACCCTAAGGTCTGTGACAACTGCAGCGTAGTGAAGGACATAGTAATGTCCTCCACTATGGTGCGATAGTCACGAACCTTAGGGTCAGGGAATGGGTTAGGGTAAGGGGATAGCTTTACTAACTATCCCCTTACCATAACCTGTGCCCTAACCCTAAGGTCCGTGACTATCGCACCACAGTCGAGGACATAGCTTGTTTTTTATGTCCTCCACTGTGCTGCGGTGTTTTCGGTGAAGTGCACTTACGCAAAAGTTCACTTTCGTTAAAGTGAAGTTTCGCAGAAGTGAGGCTTCCTATTAGAAGTTCAAAGTAGTGAACTTTCGTTCTTGTAATAGGAATATATATATATATATATATATATATATATATATATGTATATATATATCTGTATCGAGGTCCATGACGTTTGATCAAAAACACAGTTCATCGAACCGTGTCTCCCTGGACGCAGACCCACTTCAGCAATTTATTGAAAATGCACTTTCGCGAAAAAAAAATCACTTAAAAAAAACATAAAAAAAAAAAAACAAATGACATCAAACAGTGTTATGCAGGGGGCAAGCCCCCCTGCACCCCCCCACCCTCCTACTTTATTATTCTCACTCTGAGGTCGCACTAAATTGGGGAAAAGGGAATATTCCCTTATCCCCACTGTACCAGGATAAAATGCACTTTTGCTAAAGTGGGTCCGCGGAAATACGATTCGATGAACCGTGTTTTCGACAATGTGACTAGGAGACTAGGACCTATATATATATATATATATATATATATATATATATATATATATATATATACACACACACATAGATATATATATATATATATATATATATATATATATATATATATATAGATATATACATAGATTAGACATATATACAGATGTGTGTGTGTGTGTATATATATATATATATATATATACACACACACACACACACACACACACACACACACACACACACACACACACACATACACAATTTCTGTGTAAAATATAACACACACACACACACACACACACACACACACAGAGTAATTTGGTCACATGTACACACACACACACACACACACACACACTATATATATATATATATATATATATATATATATATATATAAAAGTATAACAAATCTCTGTGTAAGGGAAATGAGAAGTTATGTACCTACCATAACGTTCCATGTTAGTTGTCTTCTCTCGCCTTCTTTCTTGCTTGATGGGTTCGGAGCCGATCCTCGGCTCCGACTCGGCACTTGCTAAGCTCGAGAGTAACTTTTACCAGCTCGAGGCAGCCCCATATCCCATGATGCAAGGCGGTAAGTACCCAGATCTCATTTGATGACAATAGGCAATAGCACCTAGCATAAATAACTTCCAAAGGAAGAAAGAAGGAATGAAAAAGGCCTGAAGGATGGTAGGAGGACCAGCACTGTATGGTCTTCAGAAGCATCCTTCCCTGTAGAGAGAAAGGTCTGTCCAGGCCTGGGGGAAGGAGGGAGGGTCGCAAGAAAGAAGGCGAGAGAAGACAACTAACATGGAACGTTATGGTAGGTACATAACTTCTCAATGTTAAGTTGTCAATCTCGCCTTCATTCTTACTTGATGGGACCGCGTCCCTAGCACCTCTATCCTGGGTGGCTCAATGGAACAGACTCTTGAGAACTGTAGAGCCAAAACTGGCTCTGTCCCTGGAGGCCAAATCCAATTTGTAATGGGAAACAAATGTATGAGGAGTGGCCCAAGTGGCTGCTGCACAAATAGTGTCTAATGGAAGTCTAGCTTGAAAAGCTGTGGAAGTGGCTAAGCTTCTGGTTGAATGCGCTTTAGGTTTCGAGCACAGCTGTTTTCCCCTGAGCTGATAAATTTCAGAGACGACAGAAGAAAGCCATCTAGACAAGGTCACTTTTGAGACAGGAAGGCCTTTCTTGTTATCAGCATAAGAAACAAAGAGTTGATCGGATTTCCTGAATTGTTTTGTTCTGTCCAAATAATATCTGAGTTGGCGGTGGACATCAAGATAATGTAATTTTTGTTCCGATCTGTTTGAATAGTTTGGGAAAAATACAGTAAGATCAATAGCCTGATTCAAATTAGTCTTTGAGGCGACCTTAGGCAAAAAGGTCGGATTAGTTCTCAACGATACTCTGTCTTTGTGGAAGACTAAATAGGGGGGGCGAACAGATAGAGCATGAAGTTCAGACACCCTCCTAGCCGATGTAATAGCAACCAGGAATAAAGTTTTCCATGAAAGAAATTTCAGGGAACATGAAACAGCTGGCTCGAAGGGAGGAAGAATCAAGGATGTCAGCACTAAATTTAGGTCCCATTGAGAAGGAGGACTCCTGATTGGAGGTTTCAGGTGAAAAATTCCTTTCAAGAAGGCTCTACAAAGCCTGTGGGACATAATGTTGTGATCTGCAAACCTGACATGAAAGTTCGAGATAGCAGCCAACTGAACTTTGACCGTGGAAGAAGAGGAGCCCGCGTGAAAAATTTCCGCTAAGAAATCCAAAACTGCTTGTACTGGAGCAGTGAAGGGATCAATATTTTTGGCTTTTGCCCAATAAGAAAAACGTTTCCATTTGCTAGTATAAATCCTCCTAGTAGATTTTAAGGAAGCTACTATGATGTCTCTAACAGGATTAGAGATCATAGGAAGCCTGGCTAAGGAAGGACGTGGAGCAACCATGCTGTGAGGTTGAGAGAAGGGATAGACCGGTGCAGCTGACCCAATTGGTGAATCAGAAGGTCTGGCACTGGGTCCAGATGCCACGGCTGCACCAAAAGGTGACGATGGAGGAACGGAAACCAAATTTGTCGAGGCCAATAAGGAGCAATGAGAATCATTTTGGCTCTCAAAACGGTGGCTTTCTGGATTACTTGTGGAATCAGAGGAAAGGGAGGAAAGGCATAAAGAAGTCCCTGGGGCCAATCCTGGGTCAGAGTGTCTCTGGGGGGATGGCCTGGCAGTGGGAAGAGAGTGAAGAAGTCTGGGCATTTGCTGTTTTGGGGAGTAGCAAAAAGATCGCAACATGGGTGGCCCCATTCTAGAAAAATCTCCTCCACTATAGATTGTTTGAGAGACCACTCGTGAGGCATGAGAATAGCTCTGCTCAATCTGTCCGCTAAAATGTTGGTTTTCCCAGGGATATGCGTTGCTACCAGAAACCGATGAGAGGAGATCGCCCACTGCCAAAGTCTGAGCGCTTCTCGACACAAGGGGTAGGACTTGGTTCCGCCCTGTTTGTTGATATACCATACTACAGACATGTTGTCTGTGTGGACTGCAATTGTCCCCAAGGGAAGAAAGTCGTTGAGGGCTTGCAACGTTAAAAGCACTGCTCTCATCTCTAGGACATTTATGTGCAGGTGGTATTCGAATGGTTGCCACATCCCATGAACCATCCTGCCCTGATAATGCCCCCCCACCCGATCAGGGAGGCATCCGTAGTGACAGTGGCTACCGGGGCTGGGGGTACAAAGGGTCTGCCTTGGTGAATCTGGGGAGAAGTAATCCACCAAGAAAGATGATTCTTGCAAATCTGTGTCACCAGTATTTGGTGACGCATCGGAAGTTGTTGGTAAGACCACTGAGTGAACAACATCCACTAAAGAAGGCGCATATAGAAGCGGGCCAGGGGAAGAAGGGTAATGGCCGCAGCCATGAGGCCCAACACCTTTAGAACCATTCTGGCTTGTACTTTCTTGCTGGCTAGGATGATTCTCACGTGACTTTGTATATCTGAGATTCTTTGGTCTGTGAGGGTAGCTGACATCCGAACAGTGTTTAAGTTTGCGCCTATGAAAGTAATAGACTGGCAGGGCAATAAGGAGGATTTTCCGTAGTTGATCGAGATGCCCAATTGAGTGCAAAGATTTATTGTGTAATCCCTGGCTTGAAGAAGCTGATGCCTGGTGGTGGCTGAAAGGAGCCAGTCGTCGAGATACGGAAACACCTGGAATCCTTGGCGTCTCAGGTGAGCCGTGACCACTGCCATACATTTGGTGAACACTCTGGGGGCTGTAGTGAGACCAAAGGGCAGGGCTCTGAATTGGAAATGACTGGACCCCAGCCGAAAGCGGAGAAACCTTCTGGAGCGTCTGTGAATCATGAAGTGAAAGTACGCAACCTGAAGATCTATTGAGCACAACCAGTTGTCCCTCTGTAAGAAGGGCAGAATTGACTGAAGTGTGACCATTCGAATCTTGTCTTTCTCACAGACTTGTTGAGTCTGCTGAGATCCAATATTGGTCTCCAGTCTCCCGTCTTTTGGGGACCAAAAGAATCTTGAGTAGATTCCGGGCTCTGAATGGTCTGTTGTAACTGGCTGAATGGCTCTTTTTTGCAGAAGTTTTAAAACTTCTAACTCTGCAATTTCCCTTAGACCAGGTGGTACATCTGGAAGGGAATTTGAGTGAGAGAAGGGAGTTTCCTCGAAAGGAATTTTGTAACCCTCGGATATGATCGACTGTACCCATCTGTCTTGAGTTAGGGAAAGCCAGGCTTCTGGGTACAGCGATAGTCTTCCCCCGACTGCCTCCAAGGATGGACAGTCGGGCAACATCTCAGGGATGCTGAAAGGGCTTGTCAGAGAGAGGCTCTCTGCTTCCCTGGTTTTGTGGACCCCCTCTGCCTCTAGAGTGGTGTCTGTTATTGTTACCCCCTCTGCCTCTAGGGGTAAACTGACCACGTGAATCCGGTGTGACTCCTTGGGATTTGCGGAACCACATTTTGCCACCCTTCTGTCCTTTAGGGTAAGGTCTAGAAGGGGTGGAAAAACGGACCACGGCAGAAAGAGTCTTGCCGTCCTGCTCACACCTGGTCAATGTTTCCTTCACTTGAGGGCCAAACAAAGCTGACCCATCAAAGGGAGAGTTTGTGAAGGATGCCTTAAAGGGATCTGCAAAATTACAGAGCCGCATCCAGGCTTGGCGTCTAAGAGCCACACCTGTACCTGCGGCCCTACTCGCTCCATCTGCTGCATATGATATCAGTCGCATGGAGGAGTTAGCAATAGAATTAAGGGTTCCTAGCTGCGAAGCAATTTTGTCTTGAGCCCCTGCAGCTGTGGGATCCTGTACTACTTCACCTAGCTCCTTAAGGATATCCCTTTGGAGTCTGGTGAAGTGACATAAGTAGTTCAGCGAGCGCATAGCAAAGGTCGCTGAAGAGAACATCCACTTACCATACCTATCCATGGTCCTAGAGTCCTTATTAGGAGGATGGACAGGTACGGAAGGATCTGCAAGTTCCTTCTTAGTGGCAGCCGCCACCACCATGGCATCAGCAGGGACACCTTTCGTAAGGAATTGCTTGTCCGAAGGGGCAGTAATAAATTTAGACGGCCTCCTAGGAACTGGCTCTACAGAGTCAGGAGCAGCCCAAGCCTTTCGAGCAATAACCTGCATAAGGGGGTCGAAAGGCGGAGACACACAGGAGGTGGAGGGCCGAGATCCAAACGCCTCCAGGTATACCGACTCCTCCTCAGAGGGATTATTGGAGGGCCAGTTTCCCCTCTGTTTAAGGAGTTCTAGGATGTCTGAAAAGGAGACATCCTCAGAGGGGGATCTTGGGGATCCCTCCGACTCATCTAAGTTGGTATCTGAAGTGATAGACTCGGGGGAGTCTACGTGTTTCCTCTTACAGGTCCTCTTGCGCGGAGGATCCCCTGACTGATCAGGAGAAGGGGGTTCTTCCCAGTGGGGAAACCTGAGGTGGAGGATCTCTGGGTCCGGGAGCAAGAGAGATGGCAGAGATATCGACAGGCACCGTAGAGGGAGGAGCTAAGGGAACAGACTGCTGGCTGAGTCCAGTGGCCAGCACACTCTTCATCACCTCGAAGGCTCCCCTCCCAGGGAGGTCCGAGAGAACCCGTTCCGAAGAACCAGGAACTCCAGGGCCCACCGAAAGGGAAGGCTCCGAGGCAGATGTCAGAGCCGAGCTCACCAAGGCCTAGGATCCAAGGGGAAGAGTGGGGTCGGACAAGGGTCCGATGCCACTCACCCCCTCGGAGGAGACCAGGGAAGCCCAACCACCGAATCCCTCTAAGGAAGGTCTCGAAGAGGAGATAAGAGTAGAGGCTGAGGGAGCAGAAGGGGGGGGGGGTATCTGTCCCTCAGCCATAGCAGAAACTATTTCCGAAGACTCCAGCTCCAAACTCTGAGGTAGAGTTGAAGGAGGAACTGCAAGGGGGTGTGGACTAATAGTCGTCTGCTGAGACGGACTATGTAGCATCTGGGCCAGTGCCTGTGATTTTAATAATCTACTGACCACCCTCTCTAAATCATGGTCAGAAAGCCTGGATGACCTGGATGATCGGCTCCGATGGCTCCGTTCCGAGAGGAGAGGCCGGAGCCGAGAGTATCGGTTCCAAGGAAGGGGACCTGGACCTCTTCCTCGAAGGAACCATCGGAGCCGAGGAAACCATGGATGCTGTCGGAGCCGACAACTTTTCGGCACCGACAGAAGGTCTCGATGCATCGGCTCCAGCCGGAGCCGATACAGACATAAAGGTAAGGGTGTCGGAGCCGGTCGCCGCCGACACCGAAGCCTGAGCCACATGGTGGTCGGAACCAATCGGAGCCGACACCGATGTGACCGAACCAGTATCGGCACCGATAGCCATCGGTGCCGAGGGTTTGTGCAAACCAGGATCGGCTCCAGCCGGAGCCGATCTCGACTCTGAAAGAGTCGGAACCAAGGCCGCAGGCTTAGACACAGAAGCCTGGGCCTTGGAAGACTTGGAAGTCTTACTCGGGGCCGACTTAGCCGGAGAGCCCTCCGGTTTAAGTAGGCCCCTCAAAATCAATTTGTTTCTCCTCTCCTGCAGGACTCTCTGGCTAAAGGAATGACAAATCGCACAGGAGTCCTGCAGGTGGAGAGGTCCCAGGCAGTATAAGCAAGAAGTGTGACCGTCTGTCAGAGACATCTTCTGACAGCACGAGTCACACTTCTTAAAGCCTGAGACCCTTTCCTTGGACATGGTTGCAAAAACACACACACAACACAGTCCCAAGAAACAGTTATCCCAAAATAATCAGATAACTAACCTCTCACACACACACACACACACACACCCTAACAAGGGGGGGGATGGGAGGGGAGAAGGCCTGACTAAAAATATAAAGGAGTGAGGGATTTTCTAGTCAGAAAGGGACTTAATCTAACTAAAAACGTTAAAAATAAAGTTTTAAGATGAAAAAGGGGCAAAAACAGTAATATCTAAATCACTTACCAGGAGCTGGCAAAAGGAGGACCTCATCAGCGAAGCGGCAAACGAGATCTGGGTACTTACCGCCTTGCATCATGGGATATGGGGCTGCCTCGAGCTGGTAAAAGTGACTCTCGAGCTTAGCAAGTGCCGAGTCGGAGCCGAGGATCGGCTCCGAACCCATCAAGCAAGAATGAAGGCGAGATTGACAACTTAACATCTAATATTATTGTGAAGCATTCATTACTCATTTTATATTACATACAAAGGTCTGCATAAGCGAAACAAAGTTACAGTTATCAAAAATAATATTATTGCGAAGTATTCATTATTCATTTTTATGGTGCTGCTGCCATAGCGTTGTCGCCTCACAGATAGACTTTGCCCGTTCGATTCTCAGTTAGAGTGTCTTCTGTGTGGCGACATGCGCGAATGGGCGTTCCTTCGTTGAAGGTTGTGCGTTAGGCCCGGCAAGCCAGCACGTCAAAATCTACTGCCAATCATTAGCAGACCGGAGTTCCACTGTGGCGACCCCTAACCGAAAGAAGAAGAAATAAATTCATTATTCATTTTTATAAGGCAAATTCAGAGACATTCTATAACATAGTATATTCATAGACATCCCACCCCAATCGCTTAATAAAAAAGGTAAAAAGAAGGAAAAAAATGAATGGATTGTTTTGTGGACAAGCATGTACTGTTATCATTCATCACAAGTGTAATCAGTGTCCTGCAGGAGAAAAACTGTCCCCGAAGTGCATTAGTGCTTGCCCGGGAAACAGATCAGTTAAGCACTGAGATCGGATCCTGCAAGTATTTGATCTGTTTACTTTACATAGTACCAGGATTTGCTAATTCACAGCCATACTACTAATCATGCCCTTCCATGTAAGTAATCACAGAAAGATAAATTAAATGTTGACACATTTGCCTTGTCCCCCGCACCCCCCAGCCTCTTCAGCCATTAGCAGATAGATACCTTATACTGTGATTAACAGCCATCCCAGTGCCAGTTAGTGTAGGAGAAAAAAGGATAATTTCTGTGGTCAATGGTGCATTTTGTTAACACACTGCCCATAGATATATATATATATATATATACATACATATAAATATATATATATACATTGTATTCTGCTTGCATCTTAAAAACAAAATGTCTCCAAGAGAAATACTGCTTCTCAAAATTAGGTGCCTTTGCTCCCATTAACATTTCAGGTATGGTCTGGGATTAGCTGTTCTTGGCAACTGTTTTTGAGTATACACTGACTGACCTTTACAATTTTGATCACTACTGCTACCACTGACCACAGACATTTCTACAGTCAGGCAAGAACTAAATAAAGCACTTGCACCGTGATTCAAACAGGACCCCTATCAACGTCATTTTCTGTGTGATCTAGACTGCCTATTACAACAGCTGAAGTAAGAAAAATGTCAGTATGCAATCCACAGTGCAATCCTGGATTACCAAGTCACATCAATACGATGTTATAGTTTTATAAGTAGCATGTACTACTAACAGCTTAGCATTTTGTTATAATAATTTAATTTATGATTGTAATGTATAAGCAAGCAATAATGCCGAATAGGGTGCGTGTTACTGTGTAAATAACACCCCCCCGGGTTGTTATGAGGCTTGGCGCTGCAGGTGAGGGGCATTATTTACACAGTAATACACACCCTGAAGGGGATTATTGCACTTAGAGAATGGGCTGTATGTAAAATTGTTGTGATTTATTTACCTTATGTATTTTCTTTATTATTTTTTTATATACATGTTCTTGATGTAAAGTAGCTCCTCTGCCTAATGTTTTAACCTTGTTGCAGTATACGTAAATGTTGTTGGAGGAAGTATTTTACACTCAAAATATAACATTTTCAAAAAATACCCAAATATTTACTTCATTTTTTGAAGGGGGTCCTTTATTCCTAAAATGTTTGGTTTATTGAGTCATTGAATATTGAAGTCACTAAGTAATGGCATACATTTGAGTTTCAAACATTTTCTTCAGAAAGTGCATGCTAAAACGAATCCTGTTATTCAAGCAACTCTGTAATTTTATAAGAGCAATATTTAAAATTCATTCCTATTTTTGAGCCTTTTCACACCTCTCAATTGTCCAGATTTTCACAGAATGTCCAGATTTTTCCATCATATTATTGGTCTGCTCCTCATAAAATTTCTGGTTTTCTAGTAAATCACTGAGGACTGAAGTCACTAAATAACGACACACATTTGAGCTTTAGACTTCCTAGTGCTCTGAAATGCAGGCTAAGACGCACCCTGTTATTCTAGAAGCTTTCTAAGTTTGTAAGAGCAACACTTAAAATTTGTCCCTACTTTTGGGCCATTGCTCACCATTATTTTAGGCTTTGACCAGAGTTCTTGATGAAAGACGTTGAAAGGTACAGCCACTGTTATTTTATGCTTTATACATAATATCTTGAGCTAAGAGGATGAGAAGTATGCAAACCTGCTGCCACTGCTGGATCGCTCTCACTCTTCACAAGCTTATATATATATGTATATATATATATATATATATATATATATATATATATATACACACACACACACACACACACACACACACACACACACTTTTGCTCTCATTCACACAAGCATGCATATACTCACACGCAGACAGAAACATACAATCACACAAACATACATACATTTCCTTCTTTTTTAACAATTCTTTTACACTCACTAAAAAGCAAAAGAGCTGCTTAGTGAGTGTAAAATGCTGGATCGCTCTCCCTGTTCACACACAGACACACTTTTGCCCTCATTCACGCAAGCATGCACACACACACACACACACACACACACACACACACACACACACACACACACACACAGAAACATATACAAACACACGTGTTCATACTTTTCTTTCCTTTTTAATGATTCTTTTACTTTTATACTCGCAAAAGTGCTGCTTAGTGAGTGTAAAATAATGGCTCGATCAATCTTGCTTGCACTCTCATCCATACATACATACACACACACACACACACACACGCGCACACACACACACACACACACACACACACACACACACACACACACACACACACACACACAAACACACACACACATACACTTTTCTTTTATTTTTTAATTTTCTTTATTTTTTAACAATTTTACGCTTGCTGAACAGCAAAAGTGCTGATTAGTGAGCGTAAATCACTGGCAGCCATTTAAAGTTTCCATGGAAATCCAACCTTTGCTAGGATGTGGGCAAGCACAATCGTAATGCTTAGCTATGACTGCAATTGAGTCACATGAAATAGCTGCCCAGGGGAGTTGTGACATACATCTTTAAAACTAAATGAAGGCAAGCACATTAGGGAAGGTTAAATCATTATAAATGTAGCACAAGATAAATAGAAGGAAGGAGCAGAAAGATGACACACATGCCTGCAGATCAGAGTGTAAAGTGTGTGTGTTTACTATCTCTAAAAAGCATGCCACAACCTTAGTGCCATTTTGAAGGAGCAGCTTGGGAGTGAGTATGCATGATCATAATCACTAATTTTATACAAGTTACTTAAGTTACAGTCTATAGTCAACAATAGTAATGTGTTTGTATATAATAAAGCTGCTTGAACAGAATCCACGAAGACTTATTTATTCATGTCCTAATACAAAAGTGACATGGTGTCAGAACCGGGATAGAAGAGAGAAGAATATTTGTAGCCATGCGATGTAAAGACGACAGTGACAGTAAAAGCTAGAGAAAAGAGCACAAACATAATCAAAAAGAATCAAAGGTAATGAGAAATAAAACAAAATATATACTCAATGCGAAAGACAATAAAGGGGCATTACAAGGGCACAAACCGCAATATCAGGCAAGCGGAAAGTATGAAAAGTTTGTTAACTAAAGAAAATGTTTAAAATAAAAATATTTGATGAAACAATTAACTGTAAAGCAGAAAACAAGCATGTTTAAAGCAAAACAAGTGTGTTTGAGGCAAAGTTGGGCATTGTTAGAGTAAAACGAGCACTAGAAAAGTAAGTTGGGCATGAAAAGGGCTTAAACAAGCAAAATGATTACAATAAGAAAGGAAAGGGCACATGAAGCGAAAATAAAGCAAGCCGACTGCGTGTGTTTTGGGCAAAGTGCTGTATTTGGGCATAACTATGACTTCGTATTGTATCAAGGGCATGACTAAAGTTATTCAAAGTATCTCAGAGTGTGTAAAAGTGCTTACAGTGTGTGCTTATTACTGTGCACGTATTTCAAAGAGTTCATTGTGTGCAAAGTGCAACAATTTCGTGCAATCCAGTCAAAGTATAGCTATTTCGAGAAAAGTTCTTGTGCTGGGTGTGTCTATTCGCAAAGTACCATCATTACAGAGTGCTGCTTGTACTGTAGAGAGTTGCCTAGCAAGGTACCACCATTCTGGGGATATTTCAGTGTGCTCTATGCAGTTTTTCAAAGGACAATTTCTTTGAAAGTTATTGTGTTTTGGGCAACAGATGTTAGATTTATTTGCATTGTACAGTTGCTTGACATGTTTCTTACACTGATAAGAGGTGTTTTCATGCAAAAGATGACATTACAAGAGTATTACAGTGCTCATGAATTACTCAGTCACATCGTAAAGCTCTCAAATGTTTCTTAAAGTGATTACTTTAGTAAGTCATGGTAAATTACTGTAACATTTCTGCCTTTGCTGACAGTATTCCAAAAGCATCAAAAAGCCCAATAAGTTATTTCTCAAAGCTCAGTAAAGTATCGAAAAGCTTGAGAAGTTTATTTTGCAAAGTCCAGTTATTCGAAAGTACTACAAGTCATTAATTTGCATAATTCCGATAAGCCCAACAAAAGTATAAGCTCAGAGCATGAAGGCATTGGACAAGTTCTGTTTATGCCAGAAACTTATGCATATATGCATGTGTGTATATTTATGCTTACTCACAAAACCCTTCAATGGTATCTGTTAATATGGCAGACAGATTTCAAAAACCCCTACCACTTGTGTTTGATCAGAATATTGTAGAGAACTGGAAATATTTGAACAAGAGTACAACATTTTCATACAAGCAGCTTATGCAGATAGAGATGCATGCACCAGGGCATTCATTTTGCTAAACCTACCCGGGTCAGAGGCCATAGAAAGAAAGCGCTCATTTCTGTATGCACCATCAGTGTAAGAAGGAGAAGGTGCAGACCACCATACTGTTGTACAAGCTGAATCAAGGGAAGACCCTGAGTGTTTGAAGCGCAGGTTTAGAGAAATGTGCAACCCCAGATGAATATTACATTAGAGGGGCATTTGTTTTACACAAGAGATCAGAAACCAGGGGAAACATTTGCAGCTTATATAACTGACTTGAGAAACAGAGCGAAAATGTGCTGGTTTGGTGATTTAAAAGATGATCTGATAAAGGACAGGCTTGTATGTGGCATTAATAGTGCTGCTGTGAGAAATATTTTACATCGTGACAGTGACTTAACGTTGACCAAACCAATAGAGATCTGTCAAATCTATGAGGTGACAGAAAAACATACAAGTATGCTTGTGAGTGACAAGAGCATGGTTTCAGTTGGCTCCAGAGCACATGCAGATAGTATGCAACATGTGACAAACAAGAACAGGCCTAAGCATGTGGCATCTACAGGTTTTCCAAAGAAGCCACAAGGTTTTCTAGAAAGTTCCAAGAAAGGTCCAGGCTCCAGCACCATTTCAGTGCAACAGAGGTGTGAATCAGCAAAACCTAAATCTAGCTTTATTGTTAACTGTCACAACTGTGGTGTGAAACATGAGTCTAAAAGAGAGAAGTGCTTAGCAATGTCACATGTGTAAAAAATAGAATAATTTCCAAAAGTTTTGTAAATCAAGTAAGCCTCACACAGTTGTGAAGAAAAGTCTCCCAAAAATTCAAGTGGATCAAGTACAGCCGAAACAGTCAGCTTTCCATGTAGATGGTGTATCAGTGCTTGGTGAAAGAGTTGATGCATAAGCTTGTTAACAAGGAGTGAAGTGTTTTGTATGATCCGGATCAATGGAAAACCCACAGAGCACAAAGTAGACACTGAGTCAAAGTGGAATGTTATATCAGCAGACACATTTGCAAGAGTGAGAACTAACGAACAACTCAATGTAGCCAGCAGTGCGAGACTTGTTGCTTATGGAGGTGAAGAAATTCAAATCGAAGGTTCAGTGACACTTCCATGTTATTTGGCCGAGAACCGTTACAACTTGTTATTCTACTTAGTCCGAAGACCAATGCAATCTTTACTGGGTCTCAAAGATAGTTTCTGCTTTCTTTTGCTAAAGAAGTTCATCATGTAAGTGCAGTTCCGAGTTATAATTTCTCAGAAGCCATTTTCTCAGAGTATAATGATGTTTTCTATGACAAATTAGGCAAACTTCCAGTAGAACCAGATTTCACTCCAGTGGTCAGACCAGCAAAGAGATTTCCGATAGCTATGCAAGATAAAGTTAAAGCTCATTTGGATAAAATGGTGCAGCAAAGGTGTGATTTTTTCCAGTCACAGAACCAACTGAATGGGTGTCGTCCATGGCAGCTGCTCACAAAAAAGGCTCAGATGAAATCAGAATATGCATTGACCCAAGAGATTTGAACAAAGCATTAAAGAGACTATATCATCCAATGCGCACAGTTGAAAAGTTGCAGCTCTAATACCGAATCCCACTGTATTTTCTGTTTTGGATGCAAGAGTTCATTTTGGCAAGTGATGCTTGATCGCAAATCCTCATTTCTAACTACTTTTGGTACTCCGTTTGGCAGATACAGATTCCTAAGGATTCCATTTGGAATAAATTCTGCAAGTGAAGTTTTTCAGCGTGCAATGGAATACATTGTTCGGGTTATCCTTGTGCCATAATAGTAGACGATCTGTTGGTTGGAGGCAATGGTAAAACAGAGCATGACAGAAACCTGAAGTAAGTACTGGACAGAGCATGTGAAGTAAACTCAATCCTCTGAAGTGCAAATTTAGACTTCCAGAAGTTACATACATAGGTCATTTGTTTACAAGTACAGGCTTAAGACCTGACCCAACCAAGCAAGCAGCTATTCTAGAGATGTCAGCGCCAGACAATGTACAAAGTTTACAGCGTTTTTTGGGCATGGTCAACTATTTAGGCAAATTTATACCAGACTTCAGTGAGTTAACAGCACATTTAAGAGAGCATTGATGCAAAATTGTTGCATGGTTATTGTTGGAACATCATCAGAAGGCATTTGAAGACCTTAAGCAGAAAATTGACACCCCACCTAAGTAAACATACTATGAGGTGAGCAAACCAGTTATTCTTTCCTGTGATGCTTCAAAATTTGGCCTAGCAGCAGTTATACTTCAAGAGGGCAGACCAGCAGCCTATGCATCTAGAACACTAACCCAAACTGTGATGTAGGACGCTCAAATTGAGAAACAGCTTTCAGCTATAGTATTTGCATGCTCCAAGTTTCATGATTATATTTGTGGTTGAGCTATTCAGATTGAAACGAATCCTCAACCTCGTTACTATTCTGAAGAAGCCTATGCATTCCGCTCCAGTGAGATTACAAATAATGATGCTCAAATTGCAAAAGTACAATTTCAAATTGGCCTATACCAAAGACAAATTGCTATATCTGGCTGATACTTTATCCAGATCTCCTAGAAAAACAACAGAACAGTTTGATGTGGCGTTTTGACTTTGAAGTGATGTCAGTGTGTAATTTTTCCACCACTAGACTTAATGAGTTAAGAGATCACACTCAGACTGATCCAATTTCACAGAAGCTCAATCATTATATTAATGTCGGATGGCCATCAAAGCAATCTAGTGTATCATCTGAGGTGCAAGCATATTTTCCTTACAGAAATGAATTGTTGACAGAACATGGCATTATTTTCAAAAGTCCTAAAATTGTTGTTCCTGCTTCCTTACAATAAGAATATATTCAGACTTTGCATCGTGGTCACCCAGGATCTACATCCACTAAGAGAAGAGCAAGAGAACTAGTATTTTGGCCTTCATTATCAAAAGACATTGATAGAATTATTTCTTCTTGTTCAGTATGCAGTAGTACTAGACCGCATTTCCAAAGAGAACCGCTTCAGCTAAGCCGAGTTCCTAAACTACCTTGGTCTACTGTAGCAACTGATTTCTTTGAGCAGAACAATCAACACTACTTAGTTTTGGTAGACTCTTATTCAAACTAGTTTGAGATTGATCTACTACCAAACTTAACCTCAACTGCATTCATTACTAAGTGAAATGTCGTTCCTCAGCTCACGGTAGTCCACATAAACTTTTGTCTGACAATGGTAATCAACTTACTAGCTAGTTGTTTCAGAAATTTGCAAAAGAATGGGACTTTGTACATATCACTAGTACTCCTGAATATTCTCAGTCCAATGGTCTAGCTGAACGAGCAGTACAGACTGCAAAGCAATCACTTGAAAGGTCAAAGCGTGACAATACCAACCAATTCTTGAATTTGCTTAATCTCGGAAACATAACCCGTGATGATATTCTTGGCTCACCTGCTCAAAGACTATTTTCCAGGCAAACTAGAACTATACTACCTATTTCTTCAAGTTTGTTGCAGCCTAAGTCTAAGAGCACTAAAACCATCAAGGCTCAATTGTTTAAGAAGTGTAATAACCAGAAATTTAGTTAAGAAAGATCAAGCAGATTACTTTGTCCATTGAGGGAATGAGAGACGGTACGAATCCAGACAACAAAAGGTTTTGATCGAATAGGACAGATTACAGGCATCTGTGCCGAGTCAAGATCCTACTTGGTAAATTCCAAAGGAGTGAAGTATGAAAGGAATCGCAAACATCTTCTTCCTGTACCAGAACCATCATCATCATTGCAATCACAACATTGTATCCATGATGCAAACTTTAAACCGAAGAGCGAGTCAGATACTGTTTCCAGACCAGAATGTGTTCAAAAGTCTGACTCTGGGGGGCGTGGCCAAGGATGAACACAGGATAGCAGCAGATTTCTTCAGCTCCACCAATTTCATTACATTGACAGGAATTAATTACTTAAAAAATTAATTCTTGAAGTAATTTTCTTTCTAAATATGTTTGTTTTATATAGTTCTTGAACTATATCTAAAAAAGAAAGGAAATATTAATAATATTCCTGTCAGAAATTACTTTGGAAATTTTCCTGTCAGTTTATCAGTCTGAAATGAGTTCCAGTAAGACAAATTCTCAAGACTCCAGCATCAAGAAAGAACTTCAGTCTCTGATAATTATAGTCCAGCAACTTACTGCTAAGATGGATAAAATGGATACTAAAATAGACACTTTCATAGAAAAAACTACAAAACAAATAGACTTGTTACATATGGACCTGCAACAACAGAAGATCCAGATGACAGGCATAGAAGAAGCTGTGAATGACATGGAAAATAAAATACAAGAAGAGGAAATCAACATTGAGTTTCTGCTGAAACAAAATACACATTTACAAACAAAGCTGGATGACCTGGAAAATAGATCTAGGCAATAACATTAGGATTTTTGGACTGCCAGAAAATATTGAAGGTAACAATATTACTTCTTTTTAACAACATGGCTCCCTAAAACTTTAGATTTACCAGAAGCATTCTCTTTTGGTATCGAAGAGCACATAGATCTATAGCTAATACCAACTCTAACAAAAACTATCATAGATCAGTTATAGTTAGATTTCTATCATCTTTGATAAAGAGATGGTTCTTAAATCTGCTTGGGCTAAAGCTCCTGTTAAGTTTAATGAGACAACTGTGCTTTGACAATGACTATTCTTCCATGGTAATTGCTAAAAGAAAAGTTTTTCTGCCACTAATAAGGGAGCTTAAAAAGCACAGTTTAAAACATACCTTCTGTTTCCTGCCAAGCTTAAAATCTTCCTTCCTGATGGTCCTAAGGTCTTCGATGATTTAGACTCTGCTTTACTGTTTGTCAAAGAAAAAGGATTTTGGATAAAATAGAAGAAATGGAATGGGCTAGTTCTTCATTAAAGAGATTGGCAACTGAAGCTTCCTGGAAGACTTCAGAGAAGAAGAAGAGACTAAAAACAAATGATTTGTTATATGTTTTTTTCTCTCTCATCATTTTAGTTCATTATTAATCTTTTGAATATAATTCCTGCATTTCCAGAAAGCCACAAATATTTTGGAAAAGATTTAATCAAAGTTATTCTCTATGTGCAAAGAAATGTTTTGTTTCATAACCAGTCAAAATGCCTGAGGATTTAATGGCAGGCTGTGACTCGATTTGTTTTCTTTCTGAAAAAGTAAGGTTAGTAATTTGATACATTTTTTTATCTTTATCTTTTTTCCTTCTTCTTTATTATTTTCTTTGTTTAAACAATGACATTCTATTTAGATTATGTAGTGGGTAAAGGGTGGGGAGGGCAGGAGAGAACAGTAATGAAAATATCATTAATAGAATAATAACATATTTATTTCTTGTAAAAGTTTATAAGTTCTTCAAATGCTATTTCTAATTATACTTCCTTGATTATACTGCTTATGCTTGTTTGTAAATAATCTGTCATGCTTTAACTAATAATAATCAGAACTAAATAAGAGTAAATAATATGTTTTATTTTTAACTCTATTAATATAAACAGTAAGTAACATTCCATTGTATATACTTCTTACAGCTTTCTCTTACATTTTTTATTTCTGCCTCACTCCCTTTTATTTTCTACTCTCTTTTCTTTTCTTTATTAATATATAGAAATGCTTTTGACTGTGTGGGCACAGTGAATAATAGGATTTGTATGAAAATTGAGTTGGGAGAAGAATGCTGAGTTTTATTGCTTGTTGGTAATTTTGAGTTTAATTTCACTTGCATAGAGGCTGTGATGATCTGTGGAATACATTGTGGAGGTTCTGTCATGTTTAGATGCATTTACACTGCTAAATGAATGTTTGTCACTAGTTTTAATAAGTTTCCGCCAAAATGTTAAGAGAGACAATCTGGGATGTGGGCTGTCTTATGCACAATGTCCTTGAGTTACCTCAGAATCTTCAAATCACAGAATTCTCACAGAGAAACTGAAAGCAGTTAGTATAAACATTGACAAGGTTATCACACTGACACACCACAGATTCAGGAAAAATACTCTGTTCATAAAATATGTCAGTTATAATGAGTTTAAATGATGTAGTTTCTTGTAGTAAGTAAATGTCTTATTTTAGAAGGCATAAAAATGAAAAATTTATTTAAATGTTTTTGAAAATCTACTTAACAGCAGCATAATAATCTGTGTTAAAATTTGTGTTCCAAACATATACTTTACTATAACTCATTTAATTCATCTGATTGACAAACATAAATAATCTTATAACTCTATTCTGGAAGAAATGTCATGTGATATATTTTAAAGCAGTAGGTTAGCATGATTGTAAAATCTGGTTACCAATATGTGTTTGCTGTGCATTGTTTTGTATAAAGCAGACAGATTTATTCTGGGGACAGCAAGTGGGATGGTGCTCTGCAGGGACACAACTCAGTGAGATCAGATATATATATATATATATATATATATATATATATATATATATATATATGTGTGTGTGTGTATGTGTGTGTGTGTGTGTGTGTGTGTGTGTGTGTGTGAGTGTGATGGCTTTTTCTGAGAGTCTGCATGGCTATCCAATATGATTTGTAATGATTTCTATGAATACAATGTTTTACTCTATTGACAAAATGAATGTTTGCCACAAGTTTTAATAAGTTTCCCAAAATGTTAAGGGAGACAATCTGGGATGTGGGCTGTCTCATGCACAGTGTCCATGAGTTTCCTCAGAAGCTTCACTCACAGAATTTTCACAGAGAAACTGAAAGCAGTTAGTATAAACATTGACAAGGTTATCACACTGACACACCACAGATTCAGGAAAAATACTCTATTCATAAAATGTGTCAGTTATGATGAGTTTAGATGATGTAGTTTCTTGTAGCAAGTAAATATCTTATTTTAGAAGGCATAGAAAATGAAACATTTATTTAAATGTTTTTGAAAATCTACTTAACAGTAGCATAATAATCTGTGTTAAAACTTGTGTCCCAAACATATACTTTACTATAACTCATTTAATTCATCTGATTGACAAGCATAAATAATCTTATAACTCTATTCTGGAAGAAATGTCATGTGATATATTTTAAAGCAGTAGGTTAGCATGATTGTAAAATCTGGTTGCTAGTGTGTGTTTGCTGTGCATTATTTTGTGTGAAGCGGACAGATTTGTTCTGGGGATGGCAAGTGGGATGGTGCTCTGCAGGGGCACGGCTCGGTGAGATCAGATATATGTGTATATATGTGTGTGTGTGTGTGTGTGTGTGTGTGTGTGTGTGTGTGTGTGTGTGTGTGTGTGTGTATGTATGTATATGTGTGTGTGTGTGTGTGTGTGTGTGTGTGTGTGTGTGTGTGTGTGTATGTGTGTGTGTGTATATGTGTGTGTGTATATGTATGTGTGTGTGTCTGTGTTTATGTGTGTGATGGCTTTTTTTTTTTTTTTAGGTAATAACGCAGGTGTTTCTGAGAATCTGCATAACTATGCAATATGATTTATAATAATTTTTATGAATACAATATTTTACTCTATTGACAATAATGAGTTTAAGTAAATGCTCATATACAAACAATTTCAAGATTTTTTTGGAAGCTGTTGATAGAATTCACATGACAGAAAATAGATGCATCTTAATGCATGTAATGTCTGAATCATATTAGCCAAAGTTTTGATTTAAATGAATGTTAGAATATAATTTTCTCTCCTCTTGATTTCTAACATTAAGATTATTTGAATGCTATTAGAATACAAGTGTTATATATTACATAGATCTATATAATAGTATGAACAGTTTAAAAAAAAAAAAAAAAAAAAAAAAAGTTTATTTTAGTTTATATGATGCTGTTTTACCAAATGTGTAGTTTTGTCTTGATAGATAATTGAATTGAAAACTGTTAACCTCAGTTAAATATAACTAGTATTAAATTGATAAGGTGGTAGCTGAGGTACTGCTGCTTAGGGTACGGGTTAACTTGAGTAGTAAATACTGCTCTAAGTTGGAGTTTTCAACTCCAGGCGGGATGCAAGGTTTAATCCTTACATTATTTTCACTTGTTCATTGTTATATGTATATAGTTTTGACATCCACAATATATTTTGTACACTCATTGTCACTACAAACAAAATTGAATCCTATACAAAATCCCATAAGAGATTTAATAAATACAGCTATGTTTAAAGGTACACCTAAAAGAGGAGATGTAACATTATTTATCTTGTTATTTGTTATTTCGATCATAAGATTCTTGAGTTTTAAAATGCCAAATGACATCTTTAAAAGGAATTTCTTTAAACATTAATGGATTGAATAATCCGTGTAAAAGGGCAAGCCTAATAAGATACATTAATCTACACAAGGCCAATCTAGTCTTCCTGCAAGAAACCCATCTCTTGAAAAAAAGATATTGATAAACTAGCCACTAATAAGTATACAGTATTGGTTAGTTCAGAGCACACTCAGAAAAAAAGAGGAGTGGCTATTTTATGGAATAAAAGTATGCCCATTCCTAAAACCATTAAGTCTTATCAGGATGACAAAGGAATGTTTTGTATGGTTACATACAAATTAATGGGAAGACTTACACTTTAATTAATGTATATTGGATACCTGGAATTGGTATTAATACAGTGAAACATCATATTGATAAGATCATATCATTCTCTGTAGGGGATATTATTTTAGCTGGTGATTTTAATTGTATACTACATGAAAGTGATACTACCACTATAAAGAAAAGAAGAATTACATCTAATGCAAAACATTTAAATGATTTTGCTAATTCTTATCATTTGAATGATATTAATAATCAGATAGAGTCAAAATCATTACCATACACCTTTTTTCTAACAGATACAAAACTTATTCAAAAATAGATAGGGTCTTTATTTCTAACCAGATGGTAACAGATTTAATTAATTCCAAAATCATTTCATGTCCTATATCTGATCATAACTCAATTGTTTTCGAATTCATGATAAAAAATACTCATAATGTTCAGATCAAAAGGATACCAGCATACTTAACTCAGCTAAAAGACTATAAAGAATATATACTTTCAGAAGTACAACATTTTCTAGACATAAATAATACTCCTGAAGTATCCATAGTCTATGTTTGGGATGCCTTAAAATCATATCTATATGGACAAAGTATCAGATGGTATAATAACAAAAGGAAATCTTGGGATAAGGAATTGTTAGATATTCAAAGTAAACTAGACTCTTATAAACATAATAATAAAGAAAATATTATGGACAAGAAAGTTATTGAAGAAATAAACAAACTAAATGAGAAATACAAAGAAATTTTAACTCATAAAGTTAAAATAACTTTAGAGAAATACAAGTTTTTGTCTTATTCAATAAGCCCCAAATACTTACATAGACTTAAAAATAAAACAAAAAGATTGAATAAACAAAACCATATCAAAGAAATATGTTCTCTAAGGAAAAAGAAGAATGTTTCTAGTATACCAGAAATGCTGGATGAATTTAGAAATCACTTTCACAAGATTAACCATAACAACATTAACATGGAACCTAAAGATAAAATAAAGGAGTTTATAACCACAAACATGAATAAAAAGCTTAATAAACAACAGATTAAACTATTGGACAAGAGTATTTCATATACAGAAGTTATTACACAAATAAATAAGCTTAAATCAAACAAAGCACCGGGTAATGATGGTATTATACCAGAGATATATAAAATCCTTTCTAAAACTACATATTCATTAATACATAAGGTTTTTATTCTGGCCCAAACTGAGTTAATAACCCCCCCATCTTGGCAATATACATTTATTTCACCAATTTTAAAACCTAATAAAGATCCAACTAGATGTTCTTCATATCGACCCATCTCATTACTTAATGTTGATTATAAAATGTTTATGAGTATTTTTGCTGATAGATTGAAGACAATTATCCCCAGCATTATAGACATAGATCAGACGGGCTTCATTGTAAATAGAAATACTTTTGATAATATAAGAAGAACTTTAACATTAATTGATTTTGCAAATAGGAAAAAGAAAGATTTAACACTTATTAGTCTTGATATAGGTTCAGCATTTGATTCAGTAAGTTGGGACTATCTGTTTACCTTACTGAAATGCACAAATTTCTCTGATGCATTTGTAAATTTAATTGAGCATTTATACAAAGGAACGCTGGCTTATATTAAGGTAGGAACATATGTTTCACAAAAATACCCATTCTTAAAGGTACAAAGCAAGGATGTCCACTTTCTCCACTATTATTCACTTTAGTAATGGAGCCTTGGGCTAATTTGATTAGAAACAGTACTGACATAGAGGGTTTTGAAATAGAAGAAAATACAACATCAAAAATTCAACTTTTGCAGATGATGTTCTAATTACATCAGCAGGATCTAATTCTTCTATGCAGTCTTTATTTGATAAAATGATGAATTTTAAAAGTATTTCTGGTTTAATATTCAATGAAGAAAAACTAAAATACTACCTATATATACACGAAAAATACTCTCATTAGTGATTTTACTAAATATGTACCCAACTCAGGTCAGATAACTTATTTAGGTATAATACTATCTAAAGATATTAAATCTATTATATATAATAACTATAATACCTGTTTTCTTAATATACAAAATCTTTTTAATACCTGGAATAATATGTTTTTACTATGGAGGAGAGACTTACAATTATTAAAATGATAATATTCCCCAATATTTTATACTTAATACAATCAATAATACTTTCACCTACAAAAATAACTATCAAGAAACTGAATACACTAATGTTAAATTTCTTATGGGCACCTAATAGACCTAGGATTGCATTAAAGAAACATACTAATAGCTGGTCTCAAGGGGTATTTCTTTTCCAGACTTTAATTTATATATTATCTCTTCTATTATAAAAGTTATTACTTTATTAATAGATCGGTCATATGTCAAAATGGAAAGATTATTGGGAGCTAATTAGTATGCACTTCATGAAAATCTCCTTAACACATAAAAATATGATTATAAATAACTCCATGTTGTGGTTGCTAAAGGAATTTTGTACTTCACCTATTACACCTAAACATATGGTCTGTTACCCATTAAATATTATTATTAGTTATCGTAACTTTATATTCATGCACCCTAAGTATAGGGAATGGAATTTTATTGTATTCCCTATAATTTATACTCAGGGTATGCTTATGTCATCTACTTCTGAAGGAGCTCATTTAGCTATAGATAATAATCTAAAGTACTGGTATCAGCTGATATCTGATAATAAAGTTAAAAATCTAGATTTCTTAAAACAAGAATTTGATCTAAGAGAAACTTGCTGGTTAGAGGTTCAGATCTTTAGACAACATCTCATTGATAGAATAGATCTAATGTCTATAACAGTTAAAGAATCTATTCCAAAACTGATTGATTACTTGATAATAAATTTACAGCATAAAGTTTCTGATAAAGGTAAACTTTCATATATACATAAAATTATCAGACAAGAAACTTTTTACAATGTAGATTCATACTGGAATTATTTCACCTCTATTAATGGGGACCCACTAACTCAACAAGATAAACAATATATATTGGAATCTGCTTATAGAACTACATCTTCCATTGTCTGGAGACTTTATACATGGAAATTTTTACATAGATCTTTTATACACCTTTGATGATGAATAAAATTAATAATAAAGATAATCTATGTAAGAGATGTAATGTAGAAATTAATGCTGACTGGGCTCATATGTTTTATGACTGTATGAAGTTGAAAGAACACTGGAAGTCAATTAATGAATTTTTGCAGGCTCTTTTTACAGATAATTTCATTATTTCTAAGTCTCTTATATTATTCAACACACCTGTACCTCAATGTGTTAAAAAGATTAAGCTTCCCTTGTTATGGTCTATCCTAGCAGTGGCTAGGAAAATAATAACTAGAAATTGGATTTCAGATACACCTCCTTCGCTCAATGAATTTAAAAATGTTATGAATATAATGTGTCATATGGAAATAAGCACAATTAGAATGAGAACAACTAGAAAAACATCACATTTTATTGTATGGGATAATTTACAAAATTTGTTAAAAAAATTCTAATTTCAATAGCACAGTATTTTAGTTTAATTAATTGATCTGATTGTAGTGGATGTCTTTGTAAATACTTTAGTTGTTTTGTTGAATATTATAATAATACCTATTTTAATTATTTGTATAAAATTGTTATGATATTTCTCTTATATGTTAAAACAATAAACTTGTTTTGAAAAAAAAAAAGTCTGACTCTGTTCCAAAAAGTGATTTGAACATTTCACAGGTCAACCATTTTGCAGAAACTGTCCCAGTTGCTAAATATAATTCCCAGTTTTATGTCACACGATATGTACAAGTGTCTAAACCAAGTGTGAAGTATGCAGCAACGTGGACTTGACTGTACATACCTATATGCTTAATATTGTATAACACATGTCTCTACATTACCTGTGATTTCTGTATGCCAAACAGTCTCATAACAATTGTATGGTCTATTTCTCAAAGAGGGAGGCTGTAGATCAGAGTGTAAAGTATGTGTGCTTATATCTTTAAGAAGCATGCGAGGCTGTATGTGCACATATATAACATGCACATATGCACAACCTTAGTGACATTCTGAAGGAGCAGCTAGGGAGTGAGCATGCATAATCATAGTTCGTAATTGCATATAAGCTACTTAATTTACAGTCTATAGTCAACAACAGTAATGTGTTTGTATATAATACAGCTGCTTGAACAGAACCCAAGAAGACTCTTTTATTCGTGTCCTAACACGAAAGCGACAAAACCCATAACAGATAAAGTATTTCTTACAGAATACTGGCTCCATGATAAGCAGACATAAAAGTAATCCTTCAAGAAAACAGATGCGTCTAGCAACTACACTTAGGAGAATAGTTCCTAGAGTTGCTCAGGATCACATTTTTATTGGATGCATAAGCTATCTACTGTACAGATAATTAATGGAGGCATTTCCTGGGTGAAAAGAATGCAGAAGGGCAGTTCATGGGTGGTCCTTTGGCAGCAACAGAGGAAAGAGTGGAAAATAACAAAGGGCTTTATTACTAAGCTGTTCAGTGCCCTTAGAGTTTCTACAGCTCTGCAAGATTGCTATAGGCTTAAAGATGGCTCACTGTACCGGAGCTGTAAGAAACATTCGAAATTGGGATCTAATGTAGTAGTCTGTCTACTCTACAAGTGGTACAATCAAAAGACAGGAGAGAAAAAAATGTCTTGGAAATGAGGAAACAAGCAAAGAAGCAAGTAGTGATCTTTAAATTGTCCCACACTTCATACATGTCCATTTCTTTGTTTTATTTACTTTGAATCTTTACCATGTACTTCTGCTTTTCATTTTCTTCTGCCTTCTTTTCTACTACTCCCCTTTGTTTTCATTTATTTTCGCTGTATATGTTTTTCATCTCACCACTATTCTTCATGGTTGCCTCTGCATCCTTCTTTAGTATTTTCTCCATAATGCCCCTCAGGAAAAGTCTCCTTCATCTTCTGTCTCACTCTGCATCACCATTTCTTTAAGTAAATCATCCTGCAAACCTCACAACTGGAAGGTTGTACTTATACATCCATCATTTACAGACTCATCTCCATCAAGCACATTTCTTTGAAACATCTCCTCAGAATCATGCAGGCATTCTCCGGCCTCAATATTTGCTTTCTCCTCCATTTCTCTCACACTCCACTATCTCCTTCTCTCTCTCCATCTGCATTCCCTGTTTTTCTGGGCTGCCTCTGCACCTGGAATGGAAACAGAAAGTGCTCCTGCAAAATGGGTCCCACTTGCAACAACGATGAGCAGGGAAAGTTCTCAAATGCCCAGGCCAACTTTCTCCTAAGAGCATAAATACCACCTCTGGACTCCCTTGAAAAGACACTGCTATCGTAATGGGACTAACCTCGTTAACAAAGGATAAATTATTTTCAAAACTGGTGGTAGAAAACATGTCTGTACTGAGGAAGCATAAGAGCACAGAGGGATACATATGTAAGAAGTTCTTTTCATGTAGCATGCATCACTAATCCAGATACAACTCTGCGTAGAACTACCATATTAAGGTCAGCATAAGCTGTACATGCAATATTTCTACCACAGCATAATGATACATAATTACTTAGCACTAAATAACATAGAGTAACATCATACAAGCAGTAACTAAGTGAAAAAAGCTAACTGTACATCAGGTCAAACATAGTCTGCAGTCGTGCACCAATAGACTTTGCAATAATCACCAAACCAAAATTAACTACAGAAGGCTACACATTCTTTAGAAGCCAATAGTCCAAAGTCTTCTATTATTTAGCTACAAACAAGAAAATGTATGGTAAAGAAGTAGAAAATACTTACCTTTCAGTTATATATACAGAAAATAGAGTTAAGTGGCAGTTCAGGCACCTACTATGTTCCATGATCCAAGGAGTAACTTGCTTAGTTTTGAAAGTTACACCCAAGCATCAGATAATCCAACTATCTGCAAGTGTGAGCAACTAAGCAACGCAATGCAATGGTAATAGCAGGTCTTCCTTCCTCTCCCCGACCAAATGAGAGATCAGTGACTTGCCTGCTATAAAAACATCTGTGAAATAACGGTCAGTATGGATGGTGTTCTACAATTACTAAATGACCAATATAAAAGGACCAGAATAAAAAAGAACACAGTTACGTAAAATCACCAAAACCTATTGCAGCAAAGCTTTTGGGTTTCCCTTCCTCAGTGCTATGATAAAACTATTTCAATTCACATTTAAATAATGAGAAAGTAATTGATCATATGACACAGCCACCCAATAGAAACATTTGAAAAACAAAACAAAATTAAAAAACCTCACCACAGCAAAATAATTTACAAAATAATAAATTTTCAATTAATGCAGCTTATGCTGCTTCTTAATTAAAACAGGCTTCAGACTTACTGCACTATTAATGCCTGGATATACATCTGCTTGTAGTTTTACTATCCATGAGTAACTATATTTTCCAGTATATTGTTAATATCACCTCCCCTCATATTATGTTGTATAACCTTTATTACTCTAAATGTAAAATTATGACCATTAATATTATTATGTATATGTTTTGCTAGTGCATTAGTGGGTACATTTCTTCTAATCTCTGACTTGTGCTCTATAATATGATCCTTTAGCTTTCTGCTACTCTTATCAACATAAAAAGAAGGACATTTGGTGCAGGTAGCTAGGAATACTATATAGACTGTATTACAACTGGCATAACAGTCAAATTTATAAAGAAATACAGTAACTGGATGCCTAAATTCTGTATCAGACATCAGATCTTCACAACAGCTCTTGCCGTGAGGCGACAACGCTACCACTGCAACACGTCATCCATTTACTGTGTGGCAGTGGTAAGTATTTTTGAGATCTCACACTTGTAAAACACTTCACACTCGTAAACATTTTCCTTTTGAAAGTAGTAACATATCAAAGCAGCTAAAGTTCCATGGACTGCAAACTATTATGATTCTGTCACTAATAATGATTCACTTGTTATATGTTGCAAGTATGGATGTCACCTCTCAAAATCTGTCTCGCATTGCTCTTGGCATGAATTTCTTCATAACCATGTCTCAAACACATAACAAGCTGGCTATGATCAGAGACATGGCCATAATCCTTTCTCTATATCTGGTACTTCCAATCCAACTTTCTATAAACCCTCTACCAGCATTCAGGTAATCAAACCACCTTGCCTGTTGCCTTTAGACAAGTTAGCAATGAAATTCACTCTTCAGTCTCCCCCTGTCACTACCATTATTTTTTCTGCAAACCGATTAACCCATCATAAGTGTCTGACTTTCTGGAATACAAACTCTTTCTGACTGAGGTCAATATACCACCCTAAATCCGTAAATATTAATAAACAAATTACATGACAGATTCTCTTCAGGTTCAGTACTCACCTATGAGCTTACTCCATCTGCAGAGGTAGACCATAAATGCACAATATGCATAAAAACGTTTCACCAGCTGCTGTCAGTTATTTGGGTTTCACTGAAGACCATGCTGTGGATATAAACCATATCTGGACTACTATTATTGATTAATAGAGTACTAGTTAGACCTGCAATTTTTAACTATAACAGTATTCTACAATAATGTCAATAACATCATTCTTTTCTACTAAGAGAGTCACCTAAGTTATTTCATGTTTTAGTATATAATCCAGGGCTAAAATAAAACCATCGCTTCTCAGCAAAGTTGCAAGAACTTTAGTTCTGAACCTCCTCTGACTCTTCCTTTTTCTCTTTGCATATTTATGCATTTTGATCAGGCTGACATCCAAACATACCACAGAACAACATTCTGAATGAATGGCAGAAAATGCAACCTTTGGGGGAATATGCTTGCTAGTTTCACTGATTCTTCTACTTGCATGTATATTATACCTGGTTAGCTTTCTAACCTGCACTTTGTCCTCCTGCATTTTTCCTCAGTTAGCTACAGATCGTATAGTAAGTAAAGCACTGATTGTTCACAACCAACTTTACCACTGTGCTGTTTGTGTGAACATAGTACATGCTTTTCTCCTGCAAAGCCAGCTGAGGCATGTCATCTGTGTCACAGTCAAACTTCAGGTTTTGTGACTCATATCAAACTGGTTTTTACTCACTTTGCCTGTAGCCATTTTCAAAGCATTATTTATTTATTTTTGTTTGTTGACTGGGAAGATCCTCCACCCAGAGCATGTTTTTAGACGAACTATGGAGCAAAGCTCATTAAAAAATTACAAGATAAATGGACTTACATATATTAAAACTGCATGACAAAATGGACAGATACAAATTCAGAAAAAAACAAAGCACCATCTACTACGCAAATCTGAATGTCTATTCCAATAATCCTTGTAATTTCCATTTTTGAAAAAACTTAGAACTGTAACTTGTACAATAACAGCAAAGGCAAACAGAACGTACATAAAGAAATGCAATTTATTCAAATTGACTGCAGTAAAAACTGTATATAATACTTACACACAACAGCATTAATTAAAGCAATACAAAACAGCATTGTAATAAGTTTGTATTAAAAACGGAAAAAATGTTGTACCGATAGTTGTGATTTGACAATATCCAAAGTACTCAAGTGATACTGCATGTTCAAAGTGAGCCACCTTTAAGGTGCTGAAGTGGAAAAAACTGGTGACTATATGGCTTTTTTAAACACCTTTATTAAACTCTTAATTTTTTACATTAGGTATTCATGCAATAACAAAAAAGAAAACACAACAGTTTTCATTGTCTTGCATTGTTGCAAATGCTTTTTTAACAATCATTCAACCTAACATTACATAAACTGCTCAATTTCCATCTTCCCTTAAACATCACTCCACCTCCTGAAGATTATTCTGTGTGCATTGTTCCATTTATTATCACCAGTTCTTTTATCTCGTATGACGTATTCAGTACTTCAGTCAGAAGAAAGTGAAAACTGAGACAGAAGCAAAATAGTGGAAAAGGCTAACAGCTTTAAGTGTCTGGGAGGGGTGGTTGAGAAGAAGTGAAGTCTGAATGAGAAGGTCAAAGCTAAATTCAGAGAGACTGTAGCCAACTGGCAGTGTGTCAGAGGTAGTGTTAGGAGAAAGCCAAAAAGCCGAAAAGGTGGGTGTACAAAACAGTGGTGTAACCAGCAGTACCGTATGGCACAGGAACCCAAGAGGTGAAGACAGAACAGTTGAGGAACCAAGAAGAGGTAGAGATGAAGTGCCTGAAACAGGTGGTAGGAAACATACTGTGGGACCAATGAGGAAATCAGATCTAAACACAGACAACAGTTTACAGTGGTTTGGGCATGTGTGCAGTTGATAATGACGATGAAGACAATATGCAGTAAATTATCAGTGGTTTATATTTTGATTTTGTTTTTCTAGCAACTGCTTTTTTGGTAGACAAATAAATTAGACTTAGTAAGGCCTTCCCATGACTGGGTAATTCAGATCCATCCTACATTCCAGCACCAAAGGATCATTTCCTCAGTTACAGCCATTTGCTCCTCAACATTTCTCACAAAGTACTCTGTACTCGATTTTTAAAATCTACCAGCTCACAACATTCCCCAAAAAACAAACACATGCAAACACTTCTAAACAAAAATCCTAAACCTTTCGACTTTTTTGCATGCTTATGAACCATAAAGATGTCCGCCTATTGCTCTTTGGTCCATTGCCTTTTCATTTACTCTCATCCCAACCTTTTCTAACCTCCTGTGATTGATTCTTATAGTTATCATGCAATATTTCATATGCCCTATGTTATCCATCCCTCGCTAGGTATTTGCTTCCCAGTACCTTGGGTTCCTTTGCTAATTTTTCACCAGTAAATTCTATCCCTCTCATCTATTTTCTAGATCCATACTTGCAGTGAATCCTGTCAGTAAAATCTCCTTTCTCCATTCCTACTTTGGCTAACTTCTTAGAATACTTTTTGCTACTTTTTGACTATAACATTCGGTATGGTTGTTGTTATTCTCAAGGACTTGTATTCAAAATCACATTATCTCCTTAATTCTTACCCCCCTCATTTCACCATCATCCCTTTCCATTTTGATTTCTAACCTTCTATTTGTGCTATGTTTATGACCATTAATTGTGTAGCTCTAATGTACCCCATCAAATCAGACGACCCTAAAACACCTTGTTCTATGGGGAGAATCAACTTATCCTCCTTAACTGTCCCCCCCCCCCCACGACAAATAAATTATTTCAACCCTTTAATAATTATGGTCCATAACTTTGTCTCTGGTTGATAAAAAGATGCCTGACCTGTATATAAAACTAAAGGGAAAAGAAACAATTTCACTGAAACAAAACTGAGCAAGTCTACATGAAGCTTGGTGTAAAGGGTATTTACCTTCTTTGGTTAATTCATCCATCAAAGCTTTCTTCCAAGAAGAAATATTGTTAAACATAACCTTACAAATCTTTACCACTTTCTTCCCTCCCAACATCCGCACTTCCACAGGAATACCAACTGTTCCTGGAAACTTCCCTAAGAGAATAACAGATTACTTTTATTCTACAATACATTAAAACTTCCCTAAGAGAATAACAGATTACTCTTATTCTACAATACATTAAAACTTCCCTAAGAGAATAACAGATTACTCTTATTCTACAATACATTAAAACTTCCCTAAGAGAATAACAGATTACTCTTATTCTACAATACATTAAAACTTCCCTAACAGAATAACAGATTACTCTTATTCTACAATACATTAAAACTTCCCTAAGAGAATAACAGATTACTCTTATTCTACAATACATTAAAACTTCCCTAAGAGAATAACAGATTACTATTATTCTACATTACATTAACCTTTGTCAGCCTCTCTAAATAATTCCTATTACTTTTCCCATCACTCTTTTCCTCTTATTTCTACCATGTTTTTAAACTCCATTTTCATTTTACCCCACTCACTGGCTATATATTTTGAAGACATTTCTATCTTCCCTAACAACTGTCAAATAATTACCACTGTTTATACCTTACATTCCAGTCTTTTAACAGATAAGTAGAAAAGCACTGGTGTCTCATTTTTTTACTTTATTACTCTGCATTTTTATCTTAGTGGGTTTTTTTGTGCATGATTCATGTCACTGGATGGGATTCAGAGTTTCAGTTAAATATACATGATCCAATGAAAAAATAATTCCTATCCAGTTCAGCCCAATTACTGTTCACAATATGTAAATTCTGTCTAGGTCCTACTATTGAATTCACATCTTCCACACAAAACATTCTCATATATTTCTTTAGAAATATATCCTCTTTTGCTGTACGTTCTCTTCTAGGTCACCCTCAGCATTGCAAATCAGGTTCTAGTCTCCACTCATAAATAATATTCCCAGCTGAAAATGTATTTTTTGTAAGCTCCATAACAGCAGTTTTAGATGGAATATAAATAAATGCATGCCAGTGCAATCCTCATTCCCTGCCAAATGGCCATTTCCTACCACAAAACAACCATCATTTTATTTTCTTCTATCATAACTGGTACCCCACTAGCAATCAGTATTATTACTCCCATTTTCATTTGTGCTGATATTCTGATGAATGTCCACCCTGAAATCTTTTCCTTGTCAAATTTGCATGCTTATTTCTACCAAAATGCATCTTCAGTGACAATGCTACTGGTGCTCTACACTTGTTAATATAATTCAATAATCTCTGTTTTTTGTGGATGCCTGTATGGTTATTTACATTCCATTATAATATGGACATAGTTGCCATATAAAGCTATTACTCCAACCTAATATACATGACAGTTATTTCAAATAAATGTTTCAGCTTTTAGCTTACATACATGCATTAAAGTTTGGTAGGTTAATCTCTTATGAAATTGCTTCTTTTCATTTTCATTTGAATTTGTGTCACCTTTTAACGGTTTTTGCTTCAACAAAAACATTCACAAAAGTAAATAAATGCTCAGATCCCTTTAAACATAGATCAAACACACAAAATGACATTTTTTGCAAAGCAAATGTACCCCTCTTGAATGAAGAAGTTGCCCTAAATCAACTGCTGCATCTACAAGGCACTACCTAAACTAAAATTAAGGTTACCCATGCTAAAAAGCAGGCTGCAGCCTGTGCTCCCACTTACTCTGTTATATGATCTTTTCTTACCTATATTCCCCTCCCAGATGTGAAAAACAACTTGCACTCCATCAATAAATATCAACTTTTAGACCTAAGGAAAAACTGCACTTGCTGCCTTTAAATGAATAAATTAAACTGTGTGCTGTTATATTAAAACTAGTGATGTACTAAGGCTGGCAGGGTGTCAAGTATTTATATAACATATTCACTTTCCACATTTCAAAACTCAGGTTATTTTTCACCAAACTGCTTGCCAGTGTACCTCTAAATCTTTATGTGCCTTGCACTATTCTCTGAGCAGACAGTGTTCAAACCTCGGATGGTTAATTGCATGCACTTGCAAAATTCTGGTCTCCAGCATGGTAATGAAAAAAAATACTGCTCTTGCAGATGCACAAAAGAACCTCTGAAAATTTCATACAAAACACATTGTTTTGCATTCTCTTGATTAATTGCTTGCACCTGTAGACTTCGTCTCCACGTAAAGCCTTTGCTAATGGAAAAATAGCTAATGATTTTGAAACTGCAACAATGTGCTACCATTTTCCATGCCTTTTGTCATTTTATTTTAATTTAATCATACTTGTTTTTTAAAAAAAAAACTTGTATATAGCTCAAGACCAAGGATATCAATCTAGATTTCCAGAACTATAAAAAAATAGGGGAAATTATTATCTTTATTTTACATATAATGCAATTGGTACACTTTTAAATCCCCCACCCCAGCAGCAATAATATCACAACATTATATTAACTTTAACTTGTTTCTAACCAGTCTTTCCTATTTTGTTACAGTGTACAGCCTTCATACCGTACAACTAAGAAAAATTTCTTTCTTACTTTAATAGCTTTAATATATACAGCAATTACTGATAAGACCTCCCTTACCTTGCATTTAAATACAGATGACTGCACACTATACAAACTCCTTTACAATACAATATGCAGTTATATCATGACATGTTTATGCAAATATCAGTAAGAACAAAAACTGTTTTAGTTATCTTTACCTCTTAAGTCCCTTTAGTATCTTTCTAAACATTAATGACAAAGTGGGGTAATACGCTTAACAGTTCATCCAACACATTAACACAGTCGGCAAAACTCCAGTCTTTCTCATCTACTTCTTGCAATAATACATTTCACATGTCTATTCCTACATCTACTGGGACTGATACTTTATAGTCTCCTGTTTATTCATTAACTTCAAAATATTGTTAGTCTTCTTCTCATCCTTTCCACTTCCCAACAACATTCTCTGGTTAAGTCCAAGGTGCTCATGATTCTTCGGGTCTATATTGGAACATCAAAGTTTCAAAACTTTGAATGTTCTAATATCGATCCCTATTCAGTGACAGCTGAAAATATCGAAGCAACAGAAAACCAAATTTTTTCCTAGGGAAAGAATTCGGTTGTCCATTTCTGTTGCTTTGGTATTTTCAGCGCTGTGGTGGAAAGTTACGGGTTGGGTTCAGGTAAGTGTGCAATTGAGTGCGGGTTAGGTTAGTTAGGGGCAGGGTGTGAGTTAGGTATGTGTGCGATTGTGTGGACGTGAGGGTTAGGGCGGGTTAGGAGAGTTAGGGCGCAGGTTAGGTATGTGTGCGATTGTATGGACGTGAGGGTTAGGGCGGGTTAGGTGAGTTAGGGCGTGGGTCAAGTAAGTCTGTGATTGTGTGGATGTGAGGGTGAGGGTGGGGTAGGTGAGTTAGGATTAGGGCGTGGGTGAGGTGAGTGTGCGATAGTGACGGACCTTAGGGTTAGGGTTTGGGTTAAGATAAGTGGATAGTTAGTGGTGTGTGTATAGTTTAGTGCAGGGTTAGGTGTAAGATTTTAGGAGATTGCTGTTTGTTTGGTGTTCTTGTGTTGTGTGTATGTGTTTTGGAACAGTAAATTTTTTCCCTAGGAAAAAAGTTGCTGTTCTGTATGTTCGATGTTTTCAGCTTTCGCTGAATAGGGGTCGATATTAGAACATTCGAAGTTTTGAAACTTTATGTTCTAATATAGACACTATTCTTCTAGCAAACTCCTTTGCTTTTGTTCTGTCACGCAAGCACTTTCCTGTAGAACAACAGAAAATGTTCCACTGGCAAGTCTCCCTATGGGCTTTGTTACTGTCAGAAGAATGAAAACAGAGCCCCCTTTTTTTGGCTAAACATTGTTGTTTCCTTCTTAACCTATTCTGCTTCCAAAAATGCATCTGATCCTCCAGGGGAACAAAATATTCTAAAGAAAGCTGGATATAGCAGCTTGAATCTCACATCTGCCTCTCAACATCTCCTTGCTGCTCTTCTGACTGGTGAATAGTGAATAATCATCTTTCACAAACTCTCTGTTGCTCCCAGTCTCTAATACTTTTCCTTCTTGCAAAAATTTTGTCAAGAGTAACCCATTCTGCTGGTATGACTGCATAATTACTAATACAGGTCTCGGATTTCTCATGGCCACTCTTGGAACACACACATATAATGTTCCTTCTCAATTAGCAAACTCTGCTATGGAAACCAGTCCAGCTGCTTATAAATCATGCACTTTGGCCTTCCAGTATCAATGGCACAGCAGAAAATCTCAGTTTTTTTCTGTGTATTCTGTTATTTCATTTTACCACCATGTCAAGCAGCCTTTTTTTTCAATTTCGGTATGATTTTCTGCACATTTTTCAGTTCATCTGAATAGCTAGTTAAAGCTTTTTTCTATTTTCCAGCCTTTTGTTATACAATTTTATAAATTCATATGCAAGTATTAGTAGTCTAGCTGCCCTTTCAGGCCATTTTAAGCCTAGCCAATTTCCCTTTTTCTGCTCAAATTAACCTATCCCATTTGGATAGAGACTAGCCTTACCCATCCCATGGTCAACAATTATATATTACCCCTAATGAGAATAACTGGGATCATACCATAAAAAAATTTGAAAGGACCCAAATACGGCATAAAGCACTTACAAGCTGCCTCTGTCCACTAGCAGCACAGGAGGCAGTCCTGTGGTAAATGTTCTGTTCCCATCCATCAATCCCACTTTACCTTGAATATGGATAGGGATGAACTTTGTTTTATGTGGATAGGGAGCCCGTTCTAGAGGAGCGTTAACCTCTGTAAGACATACTTGTGCCTCTAAACTGTTCTGTTGATATTGCAGAAGAGGTTTGGATCCCTAGACTAAGTATTCATGATGCCATTTTACTTGTTAATGTACAATACATCCATCAGTTTCTGGTCAGAGGTTGCCTTGTATGCCAGACACAGGTCACCTCTTAGCAGCTTATAGGACACCGAGTATAGTGACAGAGCTTTGAGTCGGTGCATGCAGTACATGCTGTTTAGGTCTTGTATCCTTTTAGTAAAGTAACTCAATGGACGTTCCAGTTGTTCCATGTGTCTGGAGAGATGCATACCAAAGGGAACATTATACTCAATGACTGGCCTAATAAGGGCTGAGTAAAGGAGGACAATGACATCCACAAGTCTAGACACAAACCTTTTACTCATAAGCTGTGCAACTTAGAAGCTCTTTCTTACAACAATGGAAAATGCTGGTCAAAGGTTAGGTCACTGTCCACATAAGTTCCCAAATCCTGAACAACTCTTAGGGGTGTATTGTTAATGTGATAGTTCCCTGAGATAGATGACTTTTCAAAGGATATAATAATGCATTTTTTGACAATTGGTTTCAGTCTATGATTTTGGTGCCAATTATGTACCTGGGACAAACCTTCCTACAGGATGTCTAAGTCATTTGGGGCTTCTATGACTGCTCATAGCTTGCAGTCATCTACAGTTATAGTCAGCCAGATCCCTTTGGTATTGATTTTTTACTTCAGAAAAGTAGATGCCAAACAGGAGAGGTCCCAGCACAGAAGCCCAACTGCAGATAAATAAATACACACTAATTTTAAACTTGTAATTTTTTTTTAAGATTACTGGAAGCTATGCTCAGAAGAAGGAGTTAAATTTAAGGGAAGGCAGGAAAGTACAGTTGTGTAAGTTGAACGTACCATAACAGTACAAGACTCAACCCAACAGCAGACACTGGACCCAAGCCAATTTGGTTTTGTCAAAGGCAGATCATGCCTACTCCACCAAATGGACTTCTTCAAGAAGGTCATCAAAGCAATGGATGAAGGCAAAGGCATTCACACTGCCTACCTTGACCTGGCCAAGGCATTTGACACAATGCCCCATTTGGGTATTGCTGACAAACTCAAGAGGTTAGGTACAAACCTGTATGTCACCCGGTGGACAGCCAACTGGCTCACAGATGGGACCCAGGAAGTTAGTTGAGGAGTCCACCTCTACAAAGAGGCCAGTCACAAGTGGGGTCCCTCAGGGATCAGTACTTGAACTGCTCCTTTTTGGCATTTACTTCTCAGATGTCAAGGCCAATGTCAGTGGTCTCTGGCTGACTAAATTTGAAGTTGATTGCAAATTAGGAACTGTCAATGAATCTCACGCTGACACAAATGTTCTCTAGGAGGGGATGACACAGACAAACAACTGGTGTCAGAGCCATGGACTAAAACTAAACGCCAAGAAATGCATAATAGTATCCTTTGGGAAGTCATCTATCCCTGGTAACTATCATATTGACAACACACCCCTTAAGACTTGACCAAGTAGTCAGAGACTTAGGGATACACATACAGTAATCTATTCTTTGATAATCACATGTCTACAGTGGTGAGGAAATCATTCTATGTTGCACAACTTATAAACAAAGGTATGGCATCTAAGTCCAAGGAAGTCATTGTTCCACTGTATTCAGCATTTATCACACCTATCATTGAGTACAATGCCCCCTTCTGAATGTATCTAACCAAGCATATCCAACAATTGGAACACCCTCAGGGGTTCCTCATTAAAAGAAAACAGGGTGTAAGTAATATGTCCTATGAAGACCATCTCAAGGCCCTATCTCTGTATTCTGTCTCCTACATGCTTTTGAGGGGAGATCTATGACTGGCATATAGGGCATTGTCAGACTGAACTCTGATGGACCTCCTGCATATCCACAAAACAAACAGCACCAGAATTACCCATTCTAATGATTTAAACCTTACCTTTGATATAAACAGGACCTGCTAGAGAGATAGGTATATATCCCAGAGACTACCCCATCTATGGAACAGTCTTCCCATCCATGCGAAGCGGAGTTCCTCCCTGACCCAATTCAAGTGCAGCTTGGACAATTGGATGGGAAACCGGAAATTCATCCCTGGTTTGGCACTAATGGACAGAGGTAACTTGTAAATAGTTCATCTCCCAGGCCCATGCTTACACTTATCAAGGGTATCAGAACTTGTCAGAAATTTGGGATGCATGCCTAGGCTTAAAAAGGCCTTTGTGGTTGTTAGCCTAGTAAACACCTAATAACCTATGAGTGATCACTGCTGCAGCAGCCTTAGCTACATGGGTTATATCCTGGCAAGGATATAATGGACTGCCAGCTTCTAAAGTTTCAGGGCACTTTGCACACTCCCAAACTGTCAAGCAGCTTGAGCTGAGCTGACTAAAAGACAAGTTTGGGTGCAAAACCCTTCAAAGTCTTCCTGCCAGCAGAAAGAGGGAGGCTAAGCCCTGAAAGGACTACACTAGAAACAACAAAACATAAATGTCCACACTCAAGCATAAAAAACTCACCAGAAAACAAGGGAGATTGAGGGAGGGAGTGCCTACTGCAGCAGTGATCATTCGAACGTCTACTTTTATGTTTAGTTCAACTTACACAACTGTACTGTGTTTGTCTTATTGATCACTGATGCATTATCCATAGCTATATGGATAGATTACCATAGCTAATTACATTTGGGAGGTGGAAAGAGAAGACTCTAGGAACCCCTAGAAAATGGTCCTAGCAAAGTTTGATTTGGATCTACGGACAGAATCAAGCTTACAGTGCTTTGTAAAAATATGTACTGAGGACTAAGTAGCAGCTTCCAGAACATTTTTAGAATCCAACACTTTCCAAAAATTACAGATGAAGCCAAGGCCCTGGTAGAGATGACCTTGACCCTGCCGAGAATAAATCTGTTATGGAGAGTATAACAAAAGTAACAGCTTTTGACAACCATTAGAAAACAGTCTGTTTTGACATAGGTTGCCTCTTCTGTACCTTTCATAAGAAATAAACAATTGATCTGAAGATCAAAGAGCTACAGTTGTCAAGATAGTACCCGAGTTGTCTGTGGACATCCAAGGTATGGAGTATCCTTTCTCCCTCATTTTTAGATTCAGTAAAGAAAACTGGAAGATAGAGAGTTTGAGAGAAACTTTGATACCACTTTAGGTATAAAAGAAGGATTAGTTATCAAAGAAACCCTGTTCCTATAGAAATTGTGGTAGGGTTAACTCACCATAAAAACTTGCAGCTCAGATACCCTTCTTCCCATGGTCAGAGTAATCAGAAAAACTGTTTTCCATATTAAGAACTACAAGTCAACTAAAATATGAAGTATGCCAATGAGTATCCTTCAGTGCTGACCAGCTCCACCACTACTCCAACAGAAAAAAACAATACCAACTTAAGAAAAACGTTTCATTGTCTAAAAATATAAAACTACATAAAACTGCATAGAACTATTAGATCTTACAATAATAACTTGCGCAAATATTGTAAAACCAGAGAACAACTAGCCCTGAGTGGGTGCTGGTTATGCTGTTGGCACAAAGTAGAAAACATTTTCCATTTGTTAATATATGATTTTCTAGTAGCAGGCTTTCTTGCCTCCATTAATACCTGCTCCACGTCCACAGTAAACAGGAGCCTAAAGGAATTAAGACCTTATCATCCAGACAGTGAATTTAAAATGATTGATGCTGAAGTGAATTAAATACCCCTGCTCTTGTGTGAGTAGATCCAGCCTGTGATTAATCTTGTGGTAATTGCCCCTGGCCATTTCCAAAAGAAGGGAGAGCTACAGTTGACTGGGCCAGAAAGAAATCACCACAGTGATCTTAGGGGATTCCTTCTGAATCTTCAGAAGTACCCTGGATATTAGTGGAAAGGGTGGAAAAGCATAAGGGAACATTCTGTCCAAAGAAAAGAAAGGCATCTGTCTTCCAGGTCTTCTTGCACAGAGTCCTGGAATAGAATCTCGCTAGTTGACTGTTCAAAAAGGAGGCAAAAAATTGAGAAATTCCCCACAGATGGATCAAATGGTGGAAGACTCCCGATCTAATTTCCATTCATGAGGATATGCCCTGGTCCAGTTCAGCTCATCTGCAACACAAGTTTGCTCTGACAGACTGTGGGATTCCTGCAGAGTGAGACTGCCCTGTGAACCTATATCCCAGGCTAACCTGGTTAGTCTGCAAAGGGGGTATGACCTGGTTCCCCATTACCTGTTGATGTACCAAATGACTGTGGTATTGTCTGAAACCAGTTTGAACAGTTGCAGGCCAAAGATGGTTCAGAGAGCTGAATGCCTTGATCAGGGCACGCATCTCCTACACATATATGTAAAATGAAACAATCCCTCAGCACTGGATTAAGTAACCAACAAGTAAAATGATCCAAGATATAAGAAAAAACACACGTTGGTTACACAAAGCAGATATCTTTAATGAAACAAGTTGAGATAGTAAGTGCTTTCACGGACACACTCTGCTTCATCAGACACAATACATGTGCCTGCATCTGTCCTTAGTGTCCCACACTCTTGCACTTTTATCCTTCCTGAAACTGATGCCCAAACAAAGTCTGAAGCATCTGTGCTGCCCAACTGCTTTGCAGCAGGGAGGAAGAAGGGAATACCTGGATTTAAGGATATCTGTTATCACCACCAAAAGATTTCTCTTCTGACAAACCACAGTACTGGGATCTGAAAAGATAAAAGGCATTGATGCTGAGACCAAAGAGATTTCAGATACCACTGTATCTTTGTCATGTGGAGTGTTGCCAGGGGTATCATGAGAATCACAGATACTGAGAGACCCAAAATCCTGAGGTATTCCCTTGCAGTAACCGAAGTCTGAATGGAAAACCTTAGCAAAAGATCTAAATAAAAATCTATTTTTCCTGTGGAAAAAAGCTCTTTAAACTGAGGTGTCTAGCTGACATCCCAAGAACACAATCCTGTGTGAGGGAGTCAAGAAAGACTTTGACTTTTCTCTTGGAATCCCAGCTTGTTTAAGAGATCTCCGACCCCACAGAGTGATTCCTGACTCTTTCAGAAAGACTCTGCAACTAAGCAAGTCATCTAAATTTGGAAAAATGTGGACCCCTGTAGTCTGAAATGAACTATATAACTGGAGCTAGACACTTCTGAACACTCTTGGTTCAGTGGATAGTTCCAAGGTTAAGGTACAGAATGGATAATGTGATCCAGATATACAAAACCTTAAGAAATGTCCGAAGTCTGGATGAATAGGGATGTGATGATAACAATCTTATAAGTCTAGTATTACAAGGCAAACTTGAAAGATGAAGAAGAGGTAACAGGTTGTGAAGTGACATAATTTAGAATTAGGGAGGTATCACAAACAGTTTTAATAAAGAATGACCCAAAACTGGTCCCAAGCATTTTCTTTCTTTGGCACTAGGAACATCCTTGAATAAAAATCCTTCCCCACTTGTGATGGAGGAAATAGTTATATCAATCACTGGGATATTATGTGATGAAGAACAGGTGGAAACAAGAGTCTCTAATCTGGACGATGAAGAATGAGCCTCTGGAAAGGAGGAATTTCCTCTCACTGCCATCTGTAACCTTGATGAATGATTTTCAGAATCCATTTGTCTGAAGCAATCTGTTGCCAAAGAAACAGCAAAATGGAAATTAAGACTTTCTGTAAGAAATAGGAGGCCAGGGTGGGAGTAGGACACAAGGTCTCTTGAATAGCCATTCAGACATATTGGACTGTGCTTGGTTTTGAGAGGTTAGAGACTTCTTTTTGAACTCACTTGCATGCCTTCTTAAGATGCCTGTTTTTATTAAATTCTGCTGAGACTGTTTACCCTGTTTTCTGCCAGAAATGGAACAGAAGAAAATCCCTTGGACAATTTGAAAAAAGGAGGGCTGAAAATCTTATAGATTCCCTGGATCAGCTTGCCCCTTTCATAACACTTTTTGATCACATCAACAGCAGAGAGATAATCTCTAAACCTCAAGCCACGGGAGAAATTAAAATCTCTTATCATCATCTGGAAGGTTCTGGGATTTCAGCCATTCAAATCTCTTTAAAAATATACCACAGGCCATAGCCCTGGAAGAAGTATCAACAGAGTCATGCACACGCTGCAAAAAATAAGCATACCTCTCAACTGTCCAGATTTTTGCCTCATATTTTTAGTCTGTTCTTCATAAAATTTGTGGATTTCTGGCAAATCAGTGAAGACTGAATTTACTAAATAATGATAGCCATTTGAGTTTCAGATTTCATATCTTTCTGAAAATGCACAGTATCTCAAAACCTTTATTCTAGCAACTTACTAAGTTTATAAAAGAAATGTTTAAAATTTGTCCCACCATTATTTTTAGCTTTGTCCAGATTTCTTGCCCTAAGATGTTAAAAGGTTTGCAATAAGTAGTGACCTGTGCAAAAGAAGAAACTAAGTTATTTAAAGCAAATGTTTTCCTTACAATAAGAAACTGGAAATAAATAATTCCTCATACTTTCACAGTTTGTCATGACAAATTAACATAAGAAACCGACAATTCAAAATTTTGAAAACCAAAGTTGCAGAAGGATACATTTTCCCCTTACCTACCTGACAATAATATTCCCATCTTTATCAGAAAGAGTAGGAATGGAATTAACAAAGTGCTTAGCAGCAGTGGGATCAACTAAGGCTATAGCTGCTGGGTCAGGTTTGGGAATAGTGTATACAAAAAAAAACAAAAAAATTAATTTCCGTGGTATTCCCAAAGTCTCAAAACAACCCACTAAACAAGTACAGTGGGTCCATAAACAAAACAGCGTAAGAAACTTCTCTGTGTGAAAGATTTTCAGTCCATATATCTCTAGTTAATCACTGCATATTAATCAGATCAAGTAGTAGAAGTAGTGAACTTAAACTCGTGTAAAAAAAAAATAATAATAAAAAATATATAATTGTACAGAATTACTAAGTATTCGAAAGTAATCCAAGCAAGGCAGGCAATCTGGTTCCAGTCGAAAATCCTTATTAAATACACAGACAAGCAATCCAAGTAAAACAAAAATAGAGTAATAGTTTCCTCACAAGCTTTCTAAATATATATATACTTTGTATCAGGTAAGGGAGTGGTTTATTGTGCTGTAAAACAAAGAGTTATTGGTTGTTGTTGTTGTCTTTCAGCTTTAAAGTGTTATTGGTACACATGTTAAATTCACATCCCTTCCCCCATCAGTGTGACATTCGAGGTGGTGCTGCCCTACTTAGTAGCTGTCATAATAATATAACCCTTATGTACTTTAAATAAAATTTATAATGATGTGGTACCTCTTACTTAACCAGATTATTAAGTAGATTATTAAATAGCTTATTAAATCTGTGATTTTATCCAAGACAATATAAAGGACGAAAACGATCTTTGTTAACAATAAGGTTATGAAAATAGAATATGATTTTTAGAATTGATTTTTTACATGCAAAGTGTATATGTATATATTTATATATATTTTTTGATTGTCAAATGGACTAAGGTTGATATATTTCCAGCCATGTAGTACATTGTCTTGGATAAAATCACAGACTGACAAATTTTATATATTCTGTTTGCCTTTTTAGGGGCAGTTGGCTGACTGCAGGCAGTAACACACACATGGATCAAGCCAGAAGCTTCACATTGTCTCAGGAATAAAAGTAGCATCCACTAAAGTATGAATGGCTAGGATAGAAATGGTAGGCCAGGGAAACAAATGGGGACAAGGGAGATTGCATTGTAAGGGTGATATTAAAAATACCTGAAGGTATTGTCTCTACACACAATGGTAGAATCCTAACATGGAAAGGATTTCATATTTTCAATTACAGTCTTTTGACAACTGATACATTTTTTTCACGATTTTTCAGAAGGGATTTAAAATGTGTCCCTACTAGAAGGGCCAATATTTCTGATGCCACATTGGAGTTGAAATTATATATTAGAAAATTAAACTGATCATTATTAAACAACAATGCAAGTTTCTTGTTAGACACTGATGACTGTAGAAAAAGACTTTACACCCCCACTTTAAATAAGACAATCTCACTTTTTGAGAAAGCTTGTGAGAATGACTTGTATTTCATTTTTAGAGAGAAATGAAAAAGTATTTTCAGCTTAATACAGGATGAGTGTCAACTCCTAGACATCCTATTTCAACATAAATCTATAAGAATTTTGAAGCCAGATAAGGGCAATGGGGTTTTAACAGCTAACCAGACTGACCATGCTAGTAAGACTTTTGATTTGCTACAAGATGATACTAAATATAAAGTAATCTCTAGAAATTAAATGAAATTAATATTGCTTATATAAAAACTAACTGGTTCAGGCATCCAGGCAGCGAGACATTTTTCTGTGGTACATTTGACTGGGGACACATGGCTGAAGTGACATTCAGCTGTAGAGAAATATGGCTGTTTGCAAATCCCCTGTGGCAGGGACGTCGGGAGGCATACGCACTGTACTGATTTCAGTACAACGTATGTAGAAGGGGGGGTAGCATTTTAAATTTTCTTTTCCTTCGCGCTTTACTGCACAATGACGTCAGCGCGCTTTAGGCAGCCAGTCGGAATAGCGCTCCAAATGCTTTCCGAGCGGGTAGCGTTTCAAACTTTCTTGTTTTCGCACTTTAAACTTTCTTTTTGTCACGCTTTACTGCACGTTGGAACTGGGAGCTCCAAATGCTTTTCGAACAGGAGGATTAAGGATTCGTTATGTTGGTCTGAGCGGGAGGAGGATTCCCGAGCTGGTCTCACTTCATGGAGGGTTGGTAAGTACTATGAAATGGAGGTAGGTGTAGGTGTGTGTGTGTGTGTGTGTGTGTGTGTGTGTGTGTGTGTGTGTGTGTGTGTGCAAATGCCCCAGGTGGGATGTACTGGTGTGATTACTCATGGTGGTGTGGTAGGGAATACCTCAGGCTTGAACCCTGTACCTTGTATGCAGGTGCTAAAGACCTGAATTCCCTACCCACCACCATTTGTAAAAAAATTGCAGATTTTTGCCTCATATTTGATCTGATTAATATTTGTATGTATCTGTGGGTTTTAAATATTGCAATGCTTGAAATTTGATGGTGCAGTGGTAGCAACGTAGCATTGATGCCTCACAGCTGTAGGTTCTTGGGTTTGGTTCTTGGCTGGGGTGCCTTCTTTGTGTGTGGGGGGTCTGTATCTTCTCCCTGTGTTTGTGTGGGTTTGCTTTTGTGTCCTCCCATGTTACAAAGACATGTCTGCATTATTTCTTCCTGGGCCTCTGCTGAGAATTGTGTTTTCTTTTGCTCCAAGTCAGACTGTCCTGATTAACAAATTGACAGGCATTTAAATGTCAGACTTCAGGTTTCTGAATGTTTACTTCCTTACATATTTGATGGTGCAGTGGCAGTATTGTTGCCTCACAGCTGTAGGTTTTCTGGTTTGATTCTTGGCTGGGGTGCCTTCTGTGTGGAGTCTGCATCTTATCCCTGTGTTTGTGACATAGTAAAACAACTTTTATTCTAGCAATAAATATATACTAACACAACCTTTTTTATAGCAATTTTTTTAAGTTTATGACTATTTGAAATTTGTCCTTATTTTTGGGACTGTAATACCCTGTTATTTGCTTTGTCCAGGTTTTTTGTGCTAAGGTTGACAGCTATGGCAAGTACTGAATTCACTGAATATGTTTGAGGGCTGCATTCCCTCATTACTGGGTTTGTCCAGGTGTTTTGTGCCAAGAGGTTGACAGCTATGGTGAGAACTGAATTCATTAAATGATAGCCATTTAAGTTTCAGTCTTCCTCTCTTTCACAAAGCAGGTGATTTGGCATAGTGGTATGATGTTCTGACTATTTTTCACAGTGACTTTGGCAGTAAAATGTATGATGGTAACACAGCATTTTATTCTAGCAGCTTTCCAAGATTATACAAGCAATGTTTAATGTGTTCCTGTTTTTTGCCCTTTTGACCCACCCCAATAAATTTGGCTTTTTCCCGATTTCTTGTGCTGCGAAGTTGAGATGTAGTTGAGTATTGCGTAGATTTTACAAGGAACTGAGAGCTGCAGGGGAAGAGAAGTTTAGTGCTGATTATGCAAAGTTGGCTCACATTGCTAGTAGCACAAAATGTTGAGTACTTGCTTTTAATGCAGAAGGTTGTTGGTTCTACTCCCATAAGGGGTGAATGCTGCTGTACTGAAAGTTAAGACACTAACTATGAGCCTGTTATCAGTTTGCCATCCATTTCCTATTGCAATATTACTAGCTGCTTATTAATGTAATTTAGGCAATTTATTCCTCAGGGGCATCAGACACTATTTTTCGGTGAAGTCATGAAATATAAAGGTGATTGCTAGCAGCAACCTCTTCATTAGTTAGATTTATTTAACGTGGAATTATTTAGATGACTTTTTTTACTACTTCAGAGATTGTGCATATTATTTACTGATAATGGTGGACTGTAGAAGTTTGACTAGACTTTTATGATGGAAATGTTCTGAATTGGGCAGTTTTGTTTCATTGTTTACTGGAAAAATGTTCAAAGCAATAGGAAGGTGTATCAAAGAGCACATGTATGTTTCATATGCAAGGGGCCTATGATTTAAAAGCAGCCCAGAATTAATTTTTATCTGCCACGGGTAAAATGTATTTTTCTTTGAATGTGGGTTTTAATGTTGTTTCAATGAATGTGAGTTTCAAGGGCAGAGAAGTTTTAATGCCAAGTTTGTTTAGCAGATGTCTTAGTGTTTGTGCTGTAAAATGCAAAATAAAACTTTCAAATGAAGTTCAAATCATCATAGAAGTAAATCAGTATGTACATTAGTGTTTATGGTAAATGGAGTGAAATAGCAAAGTAATGGATCATTGGAATGGCTGCAGGGGAGGCTCCATTCGACCATGGTTTTGTGAGGGGAAGGGCGGCAAACTTAGACAGCCCCAGCTGAACTATACCTCCCAACTGTCCAGATTTTCAAAGAATGAATAGATTTTTGCTTCTTTTGGTTTGTTCCTCAATTTGTGGTTTTCTGGCAAATGATTTAGGAATTAAGTCACTAAATAATGACACACTAGTTTCAGACTTTATAACCTTCAGAAAAATGCATGCTAAAATAAGACCTGTTCTATCAACTGTCCCAGTTTATACAAGAGCAATTTTTAGTACTGTTTATATGTTCCCTCAATATATTTGGCCTTGTCCAGATTTATTGCATTAACAGGTTGAGAGGTACATGCAAATTGCTTTATAGAATTAGGCATAGCCAAACCTCAACTGTCCCTGATTTTGGCTCAAAATGTTGCTCTTCCCCTAATGATCCCTCCACAAAATATCAATTTTGGAAGAAAACATAGAGGGTTTACTTTACTTTTATAAATAACTGTAATGATCAGAGTTATACATTACATTTATTTCAGAAATGCATGTAGATTCTCTAATTTTGTCGGCTGCTCTGTTAACTGTGCTCATATTAAAATGGTGTCCCTCCTTTGACAGGTTCCCAGCTGTATTGTCTGGCAATTTTATATTTTTGCATCACATTTTTGGTCCGTTTTTCATAAAATTGTAGTTTTCTGGCAAATTAGTGGCAAATTGTTAAAGACTGAAGTTAGAAAATAATGCAGACATTTCAGTTTCAGATTTCATACCTTTCAGAAAATTCGTACTGATGCAAGACCTACTACTATTCTATTATCTTTCTAAGTTTATAAGAGCAATATTTAAAAAAAAATGTCCTTATTTTTGGGCCTTTGCCTCAGTTTTATTTATGAGTTTGTTGCTGTAAGAGGTTGAGAGGTTGTGTGTGTGTGGTAGGTAGCATACCTCTCAACTGTCCAAATTTTGCAGAATGTCCAGATTTTTGCCCCATATTTTTGTCTGTTCCTCATAAATTTTGTGATTTTCTAGAAAATCATTGAAGGCTGAAATTGCTAAATAATGACAGACATTTGAGCTTCAGACTTCATGTCCTTTAGAAAAATTCATACTAGCACAAATCCTGTTATTCTAGCAACTTTCTAAGTTCACGAGAACATTACTTAATATCTGTCCCTGTTTATTTTAGGCTTTGTCCATATTTCTTGCACTAAGAGGTAGGTAGGGGTGTGTGTGTGAATGAAACATCCTAGTTAGTGGTAGTAGGTGGTTAGTAATTTACTCAAGCTCAAAACCTGTACCTTAGTTACAGAAAACAAAAGCATAAAGTCTCTACCCCAACTACCATGCTGCATTTTTCAAAGAACTGACATTTCAGGTTAATTTTCAATTCAAGGAACCGAGTTTGAGTGAATTTATATTATATTACTGAAGAGGCATTACAGCGAATGCCTCTTCATCGACACTAAAAGAGCGAACCGTGAATTACGAGAATGGCCGTAGGTTGGCTGGAGAGGGGGGTAGCAGTTTGAGAGCTGTCAGTACAAATTTGAAAATCCTAGCTACACCCCTGCCCTGTGGGCAAAGAGAAGCACACCCTGCCATGCTCACAGCTTTAATAACCAAATGAATGGTGGCAGAAGAAGTAATGAGTGTTGTGCTCTGTGTACAGTACATGCTTATGTAACTACAACATGTCGAAGTGTGCTAGAGCATGGAGGAAATCCTGCAGGCTACTTTAGTCACATTTATGTTCCAGTATGTGTTTTAGGTAATGTTCCCTAGACACTGTGAATAGGGTAGTGGTCCACACACTCCAATTATAAAGGCACTGTCCAGTGTGCACCGCATTTTTACTGCCACTGACATGCCCTCTGGCCAGCCTGCTGCTGATGCCTGCCATATTGCCTGCTGTCTCATATTCCCTTGGGGACCATGGACATTGTTTTCCCCCTGTCCATTTGGTTACTGAAGTTGTGGGCATGGCAGCATATGCTTCTCTTTGCCCACAGGGAATTTGCAAACAGCCATATTTCGCTGCAGCTGAATGTCACTTCAGGCATGTGTCCCCAGTCAAATGACCACAGGGAAATGTCTTGCTGCCTACGTGCCTGAACCCAAAACTAACTGATGTCTGCAAGACACTTTGGTCATGGTTTGGTAACGTTAGATACAATTGATTTTTTATCTAACAAACACCCCTTGATTCCTGCTTTATTTGGGATTCATAAAATTCATAAAGATATGTTAGACTCCCCTTATAGATGAATTGTTTCAAATCAGGGGTCCAAGATTTATCCCCTGGCTATTTACATTGATAGGAAACTGAAGAATATCCTAAGTCAACATCCCCATGTTCTTAAGGAGTCTTGGGATTTTTTGAGGAAACTAAGCCCAGAACTGTGTAATAATAATAATAAGTTATGTACTCACCATAACGGTCCATCTGAGTAGGTAAACTTCATTTGCCTGGAACCTGTGGCAACATTACAAAGCTTAGATCCGAGCTCCTAGCTCCTCCCCTTACTCACAATCCCCTGCCAACCCTGACTGACCTCAGATCAAGTTTGCCCGCAAGCACTATAGTGGATAACTAACTACATTATCAGAAATGGTACATCACTATATGACATGAAACACATCTGAAGGTCAGGGGGACGGAGGGGGGGAACGGTTGCAGACAAATGAAGTTTACCTACTCAGATGGAACGTTGTGGTGAGTACATAACTTCTTAATCTGAAGTAGTTAACTTCATTTGGTCTGCAACCTGTGGGACAGTCCCCAGCTACCTAAACCTTGGGCGGCCTTCATGGAAGGATATTCCGGAGCACTGCGGAGCCAAAAGAAGTTCTCCCTCTGGAGGTAATGCCCAATTTATAATGATTGATGAAGGTATGAGATGAGGCCCAAGTGGCTGCTGAACAGATATCATCCAAGGAAACCCTGGATTTAAAGGTGGCAGATGTAGCCATAGCCCTAGTTGAATGGGCACGAACTCCTTGACGTGCGGGCCTGCCAGAATTTTGATACGCTGTAATGATATACTGTGAAATCCAACTCGATAAGGAAACTTTCGAGACCGGTTTACCTAGGTTAAATTTGGCAAAGGAGACGAACAACTGGTTGGATTGTCTATGACCAGATGTCCTATGAATGTAAAATCTAAGTTGTCTGTGCATGTCCAAAGAATGTAGTCTGTACTCCCCTTTGTTCTGGTAGTTAGGAAAGAAGACTGGCAAATTGATAGATTGCTTAATATTAGATTCAGAAACTACCTTCGGGAGGAAGGAGGGATTGGTCCTGAGGTAAACCCTATCCTTGTGAAAGGCTAAGTATGGGGGTTTCACAGAAAGAGCTTGCAATTCAGATACTCTCCTGGCTGAAGTAATAGACACAAGAAAGGCTGTTTTCCAAGACAAATATTTGATGTCTACTGAAGACGCCGGTTCGAAGGGAGGGGCTGTCAGGGCTTGTAATACCAAGGTCAAATCCCATGGAGGTACCGCTTCCTTTACTGGAGGTCTAAGAAGAAAGGTGCCCTTTAGGAACATTTTGCACAATTTTGTAGTAATCAAAGGGCCCATTTCAGTACCTACGTGGTAATGAGAGATAGCTGCTAACTGAACCTTAACCGTAGAACAGCTAGCTCCGTCATTAAAAAGAGCTGAAAGAAAGTCCAGCACCGCAGGCAAGGGAGCTGTAAAAGGGTTCAAATTATGGCGTTCTGCCCAGACAGAGAAACGCTTCCATTTACTACCATAGACCTGCCTAGTAGAGGGCTTGTGCGCTGCTACTAGGATAGTTTTAATTGGAGAAGAGATACCGGGAGTCCTAGCTACAAGTGGAACTGGAGTAGCCAAGCCGTAAGCTTGAGGCTGGCCAGGTCGGGAAGTGGGAGCCCCTGGGGGTGGGAGATTAGATCCGGATGGGGATCTAGAATCCAGGGCGGATTCACTCGATGAGACCAGAGGTAAGGGAACCAAGCTTGGCGAGGCCAGAATGGGGCAATGAGGATCATCCTGCTCCCCAACCGACTGGCTTTCTGAAGAAGTTTCAGCATGAGGGGAAGAGGAGGGTAGGCATAGAGAAGACCGGGTGGCCAAGCATGCACCAAGGTGTCCCTCGGGGCTTCCCCGGCAGGGGGAATGAGAGCGAAGTAATTGTTGCATTTCGTGTTTGAGGGAGATGCGAAAAGATTGCAACAGGGCTGCCCCCAAACGGCAAAAATTCGACTCGCTACTCGAGGATTGAGGGACCACTCATAAGGTGAAAGGATGGTGCGACTCAGTCTGTCCGCCAGGATGTTGGTCCGTCCCGGAATGTGCGTTGCAATGAGAAAGCGGTTGGTGGAGATCGCCCATTCCCACACTCTCATGGCTTCTCGACAGAGTGAGTAAGACCTGGTTCCTCCTTGTTTGTTGATATACCATACCACAGACATACTGTCTGTCTGGATTGCAATTGTTCCTACAGGCAGAAGGTTCTGAAGTGCTTGCAACGACAACAGCACTGCCCTCATCTCTAGAACATTTATGTGCAATAAGGTCTCCGAATCGTTCCACGTGCCTTGGACTGTCCTGCTCAAATAATGCCCCCCCACCCAAGACGAGAGGCATCAGTGGTCACCGTGGTGAGAGGGGGGGGCGTGGCAAAGGGGCGTCCCGCCTGGAGGTCTGGCAATTGAAGCCACCAAATGAGAGCCCTCTTGCAGGCCCTGCTGAGAGAAATGGGGTGACTCAAGGGGTATTGATGAAGGGACCATTGGACTTGGAGAGTCCACTGTAAAATCCTCATGTTCAGATGCGCCATGGGAAGAAGGTTTATAGCGGCTGCCATGGACCCCAGGGCCCTCAGAACCAATCCCGCCGGAGATTTTGAAGATTGAAAGATGGCCCGCACATGTGCCCTCAAAGTGTGCAACCGGTCGGGAGTTAAGAAGACTAGTTGCCTGTTGGTGTCCAGTCTGGCCCCGATAAAATCTATCACCTGAGTCAGGGTGAGAGAGGACTTGTCCGAGTTTATAGTGATCCCTAGTTGCGGAGCAAGGTTGAGAAAGTAGTCCCTGGCTAAGCATAGTAGATGCCTTGTCGGGGCGGTGAGGAGCCAGTCGTCCAGGTACGGGAAGACCTGCATTCCCCGGAGTCTCAGGTGGGCCGCTATCACTGCTAATACCTTGGTGAACCCCCGTCGTTTTTGGCACCAAAAAGAACCTGGAGTAGTAACCCGATCCGAACTGGCCTGGCGGGACGTGCTGGATGGCTCCTTTTTCTAAAAGCAGACGAATTTCCGCAGCTGCTGCCTCCCTCTGATTGGGTGGAACATCGGGGAGGTGTCCAGGGGTGTCGGGAATGTAGAAAAAGGGGATTCTGTATCCTCTGGATATAATACAAAGCACCCAGTGGTCTGTTGTAATGGACTCCCAAGCTGCGAGGTGCTTTGAGAAATGCCCCCCGACTGCCTCCAGAGTGGAGCAGTCGGGCAACCCCTCAGGGTTGCTGCGTGGGCCAATCAGAGAAGGCTTCTCTGGACCCAAAGTTCCTCGGGCCCCCTCTGCCTCTAGGGCGGCGTCCACCCTGTCCTCCTCTGCTGCGGAAGGACTGGGAGTCCGGAGTGGACTGGGATTGTTGCGACTTTTGGAACCACATCTTCTTCTGTCCCTTTTGGTTCTTGGAGAAGGACCTCTGGGGAGCAGAGAAGCGGACTCCAACGGCAGGCAACGTCTTCCCGTCCTTTTCGCTCTGGACCAAAGTCTCGCGAACTGTCTTGCCAAATAGGGCAGAACCATCGAAGAGGGCATTCGCAAAGGACGCCTTGAAGGGTTCCGCGAAATCACAATGTCAGAGCCAGGCCTGGTGCCTCATAACTAGGCCTGCTCCGCTGGCTCTAGCGGCTCACTCTGTAGCATGGGATAAAAGACGCATAGAGGTGTTGGATATAGACCTAAGAGTGGCCATGCGAGTCGAGGACAACTGTTTGTCCTCCCCCAACATGGACTCTGGGGGCGATGCAGCGTACTCTTTGATAAGTCTCGCTGCAGTCGAATCACATGTGCCATGTAGTTCCGGGACCTTACAGTGAAGGTCACTGAACTAAAGACCCACTTCCCGAGACGGTCCATCGAGCGAGACTCCTTGCTCGGGGGATGGACCGAGGGACTCTCTTGGGCTAACTCCATCTTTGTGGCTGCCGCCACCAACATGGCATCTATAGAGGGTCCCTTGCTCCAATGGGATTTCTCTGCCGGGGTGCTCAGGATCTTGTCAGGACGTTTGGGGACTGGCTCCACAGTGTCCGGCTCCTTCCACGCCCTAGTGGTGATAAGGTCTGGGTGGGCCGACCCCTTAGTGGACCTTGGGTGGAGGCATTCAAAGCAGGTAGATGGGCCTGCTTCGAACGCCTCCAGGAACACGGATTAGTCCGAGGAAGCCTTGGGGGCAGACCACCCCCCTCTTATCCTAAGCATTTCCATGATGTCTCCGAAGGAGACATCCTCGGGGGGTGACCTTGGGGAGCCTTCCCCCTCATCCAAATCCGTGTCTTCTGTCAAGGACTTGGGGGAGTCCACGTGCCTCCTCTTACACTTCCGCTTGTGAGGAACATCCTCAGGGGGACTGTCCGAGGAGGACTCACCAGCAACGTCTTGTTCCAGGGGAACGACCTGAGACGTCAAAGCAGGCTGTCCCTGTGGCCGAGCGACGGAAGCCTTACCCAAACGAGAGGGAGTGCAGGATGGAACCGTAGCAGGGAGCGGGGGCCTGGATGCACTCAACAGAGCCCTCTCCACCACATCGAAGGCCAAGGGAGTGCCACTTTCTCTGGGATCCGAGAGTCGACCCTCACTCGGATCCGATGGATGGATCGGAGCCGGCGCCGAGACCATCGGATCCGAAGGGCCAGTGTGCTCCGACCTGGACGGAGCCAAAGGCACACTAAACCCCTCGGATCCGAAGCTCAGAGCATGGCTCCGAGAGCTCGGATCCGACAAGGACAGATCCGGTAAACTCGAAGGAAGAGTCGGAGCCGAAGTACCAGATACTGTCGGCACCGACCCACCCCCGGCTCCAACACTGCCCGGCTCCGAGCGCTCCGAACCCGGGAAGCGGGTCGGAGAAGGAGCTATCGGGGCACAGAAGGGTGTTGAGCTCCCCCCCCCCCCCGGAGGGGGGGGGGGAGGCAGGAGCACTCCCATCTGCATTTGGGCCTGGATGAACCTTCGCATCACCCGGTCCATATCAGCTTCAGAAAGGCTACACGTTGTTCTCGACGAGGCCACCGAGGCTGGCCGGGAGTGCCGCCTCGATGACCTCGATGGACATCGGGTCTCCTCCTCCTCTGGTCCCGGTGAGAAGCATGGAGACCGGAGCCGAGTAGGAGGAGACCTGGAAGCTGTGGAGGGAGAAGCCCGCTTAGCCGGGGGGGGGGGGGGCGGAGGCCTCGGCCCGCCGCTTGTGGTGCTTCTCCCTCCTTTTTTCTTTCCTGGCCTCCCTCTCCTCTGGCGCCGAAGTGGGAGATTGAGTCCCGTCCGGGGGGAGAGAGGCAGGAGTGGCCGCCACAGAAGCCTGGGAGGAGGCCACAGAAGCACCGGAGGCCGAAGCCGAATCCGGGGGCAAGAGTCCAGCTAGGATCAGCTTCGACCTCCGGTCCTTCAGTGCCCTGGGGTTGAACGCCATGCAGATAGAATACCCAGAGGAGAGGTGTTCAACCCCAAGGCACCGGACACACCGAGTGTGGCCATCTGCTGGGGAGAGCTTATGGCCACACTCGGTGCACTTAGAAAATATTGGTTTTGGGGCCTCAGACATGTTGCTAAAGAAAACTCACTCAGTAGGCCCCAAACACACTAAACACGCACACACAGACTACGACCAGTGAGGGATGGGGAGGAAAATTTGACTAGAAAAATTTAAAGAGGTTATATAAAGTAAGGTTATAAGAAGGGAAACCTACCAACACAACACAATCACACAAGTTTAAAGAGAGAAATTTTAAAATACAAGGACTTATCTGACCAAAAGACCAGAAGCTCGCAATCTAGCTGCTGTTCAGAAGCGCGGCAAACTAGATCTGAGGTCAGTCAGGGTTGGCATGGGATTATGGGTAAGGGGAGGAGCTAGGAGCTCGGATCTAAGCTTTGTAATGTTGCCGGCTCGGATCCGAGATCGGATCCGTATCCCACAGGTTGCAGACCAAATGAAGTTAACTACTTCAGATCATTAGTTTTCTCAGAGTGGATGTTATTGATCTTTTCACAAGCCCACCTCATGATGTTGGTTTGGAATATTTTCATGAGGCTCTTACTGATCATCAGCTAATGGATGATAAAGACGTGAGGCTTATGATGGATTTGATGAAGATGGCTTTGCAGAACAATTTTCTGTTTTTTGAGAGGGGAATTTTATAGGCAGGTTAAAGAGGTAGCCATGGGGGCAGCTTGTGCCCCCATATATCCCAACCTAGTTACGCTGACATGGGAAAAGGCCAGTGTTTTGAGTTCAACTTACCAGCAATGCTGGAATTTTTACTGTAAACACCTGGACTACATATTTATCATATGGAAAGATAATGCAGTGATTAAAGATGAATTTTTGGATTATAACAGACACTAACTTTTTAAGATTTACATATAAATATTTGGTTCAGACTACACATTTTTTAGAAATTTAGTGAATTTAGCAATTGAGGGGGATGCTTTTGTTTCATCTATTTATAGAAAAACTACATTTTCCAACTGCTGCCTACATTACAAAAATGTCATCCTTGGTTTTGCAAGAAGAATTTCGTTAAGGGACAGCTCATCAGAGCAGCGAGAACGGTTTGTAAAGACGGTGATTTTAGGACTGAGGTGAAAACTATATGTGAAATGTTCTTGGAAAAGGGATACCATAGTGATCTACTCTCCAATATGCATGCAGACGTGGTTAGAGGAAGGGCTGTCAAATACATTCCCTTATTAAGAAACCCTGTAGAGAATGATGAACGGAACCTCCCCTGTTGTAACACCACATTTTATGAATTCCATTGCTATAAAATGTGATGATATTAACAGACTGGTTAAGAGTACTATCAGGAACAACTAGTTGTTGTGTCTTTCGGCTTTTCCCGGTTAGGGGTCGCCACAGCGGAACTCCGATCCACTAATGATTGGCAGTAGATTTTTACGTGCCGAGTTGCCAACCCTGGCACACAACCTTCAAGGAAGGTACGCCCATTCACGCATGTTTCCACACATAAGACGCTTTAGCTGAGAATCAGACAGGACAACGTCTTACTGTGAGGTGACAACACTACCGCAGCACCACCACAGCTGTCTGTTCTTAAAATAAATGGTGACATTTATAAAACAGTTGGAGAAGCCCTGCAGTTTGTATACAATGTGTATAAAAAATATTAAAAGAATATTGGAGAGTATAAAGGTAGGAGGGGACACAGGAAGGGGGTATCGCATTTTGGAACTACTAAGTGCAGGAGATGCAGTTATTATCAGTATATTTTGGATCAAGAAACCACAAACTTGAAGAATTTTTGCGATACTAAAATCAATTTTGTGAAAGGTAATTATGAAAGAAGAGGTCTAACTTTTATGGCAGTTTGTAATACGTCAGTCCTGCTACATTGGTAAGACCAAATGTAAACTGGGAGGAGGATTTATGAACATATTTAAAATATTAGAAAGGAAAATGACAATGCTTTATACAAAAACTCCTGGGTCTGTGATGGCTTCACTAAAAATAAATAAAAAAATACATAAGGAAAAAAGAATCGATTTTTATTATTAAATATAATACATTACAACCTAATGGTTTAAATAAGGAATGCAACTGACAAAGTTTTATTTAAGAATGTTTTAGCTTTAAGAAAAAAATGTTTTCAATTTTAAATTAATTGGATGTTGTACTTGATTAATTGAATAATAGTGTGTAAATAAAAGGAGAATTTGATGAACAGGTTTTTTACTCTGTAAAGGCTGATTTCGGCCAAGGCGCTAAGAGATTCTATGGTGATATTTGTTGTTTATCGTGAAATAAAAAACATTTTGTGAACATAAGAACAATATTTATTGTTTTTTTTTGCCATTGTGGTTCCAGGATAATTTCAATATTGCAGTTTTACAAATAAAGAAATACCCTTTGACATCAGAGGTGGGCAGTGGGAAGCCAGGATAGAATACAGGGAGTTAGCTTTGCAAAACAGATTGGATGCCACGTCTCCTTCAGGGCTTAATGACTGTACTTTTATATACACTGTTTGAAATATGAGAACTGCTAAGTTGTGGTATGTTAATTATTATTGAATTCTCTTTATTTTAAAAAGTATTCAAGAGATTTTTGTGAAATATGAGGGATCACGATTGTTTTTATAGTTTAGATGTTTTTATTCTTAGTTAAGGGAACCAGAGTTTTAACAAAAAATATAAAATGTATTGTGTGTGAAGATTAGCTTTTATGTCTTTCAGGGAAGGTTTAAGTGTTTCTTTAACATATTTATTTGGAGGTTTAACTACCTAATCAATTGTTAATTGTATGTGTTTAAGATTATGGTGGTATAGTAGAATTGTTCTGAAGAAGTTCTATGTATTGGGATGAAAACACAATGATTTTTGGATGTAATACACTTGTTTTCTTCAAGAAGTTTGTTTTTTCAGCCTGCTACTCACTACTTTAGTGGATTCTGCTTTTATTCCTGAGACAACATGAACCATCTCATTTGATTCTTGGTTGTTTTAGGGTTGCACTGCATGCACACCTCTTTGTGGGAGTAACATACACATCCTCTAAAGCTGACAGAACAGGACGAACTGGTGTACGTTCTGAAAAATCCTTCTATAACAACTCATAGCATTTTCTGAGGGACTGAGAAATCTCGGTGTTCTCCCACTGAAAACACTGGCACATTCTAGCAAGAGCTACCGAGAAACCCCCCCCCCACACACACACACACACAGGGAAACTCAGAAACTGAGCTCTCCTCTGAGTCTGAATCAGAAATCTAAGGGACAAAACCCTGAATCCATCTCTGTATTTTCCTGTTCAGCTTCAGAGTCTTGCATCTCTTCAGGAAAAGAGGATATCCCTCTTACTTCTTCCAGAAACTACCTTCCAAGAAGGATCAACAACCTGAATTAAACCCCAGGGACTGCCAGAGTACAGGTAAAGAGAAATAAATAGGGGGGGTCCTAAATGAAATACCAGCACTGGTAGAGTTTTTAGAAGAATCTAGAACATATCCTGCCATTAAAAAAGTAATAATTAGTAGAGCATATAAAATATTACATGTTAACTATAAGATAAGAATCAGAGGAGGTTTGAAAGGCTTGGGAAGAGAGATTGGATAAGCAATTCACAAAGAAACAATGGCAGGATATATGTATGTCTCCCAAATATACAACTAATCTAGAAGATTTAGGATTTTTGCTTGGAAATGCTTACAAATATATTTTTATACCCCAAGTAGACTCCAGAGAATTTTTCCCCAGGTAGACTGCAAATGTTGGAGGTTAATACTGCTACACACTCAAGTGCGCTAGCTTGCACTGCACTTGCATTGTTTTTAGTGCTGTTTTAGCTGCTTTCTGAAAAAAAATCTAAGCTTGTTTCCTGCCTTTCCTGTAATAGTCTAATGCAAATACATATTTGCTGTATCCAGGACTGTTGGTAAGCTTCTGAGCCCCCCAAGCCTTTCTGTGTTGGATGGAAGCCTCCTAGCTTATCAGTGGGAGTGGTAAGCACTAGGTAGCCTATCTACCACAAAAGGAGTGGTTTCTGGCCCAGAAATTGTAGTTTATTGGCTGTTTGGGTAGATTGTCCATCTCTTTCAACTTTCTGGTTAAAATCCCGCATTTGCTATTGTTTTCTGCCTTTCCTGTAACTAGTCTAGTCCAGATACAGATTTGTTGTATCCAGGACATTTGGTAAGTTTCTGAAACCTCCAAGCCTTTCTGCGTTGGAGGGAAGCCTTCTAGCCTTTTAGTGGGAATGGTAAGCACTAGGCAGCCTATCTACTACATGAGGAGTGGTTTTTGCCAGAAATTGTAGTTTATTGGCAGTTTGGGCAGTTTTTCCATTTCTTTCAACTTTCTGGTGTAAAAGCCTGCATTTGTGCTTGTTTCCTGCAACTAGTCTAGTCCAGATACATATCTGCTATATCCAGGACTGTTGGTAAGCTTCTGAGCCCCCCAACCCTTTCTAAGTTGGAGGGAAGCCTTCTAGCTTATTAGTGGGAGTGGTAAGCACTAGGTAGCCTATCTATCACAAGAGGAGTGGTTTCTGGCCCAGAAATTGTAGTTATTGGCTGTTTGGGCAGTTTTCCATCTCTTTCAACTTTCTGGTTTAAAAGCCAGCATGTGCACTTGTTCCCAGCATTTCCTGTAATTAGTCTAGTCCAGGTACAGATTTGCTGTATCCAGGACTGTTTGCAAGCTTCTGAGCCCCCCAAGCCTTTCTGTGTAGGAGGGAAACCTTCTAGCTTATCAGTGGGAGTTGTAAGCACTAGATAGCCTATCTACCACAAGAGGAGTGTTTTCTGGCCTAGAAATTGTAGCTTATTGGCCGTTTGGGCATTTCTTTCCATCTCTTTCAGCTTACTGGTTTAAAAGTCCACATATGTGCCTGTTTCCAACCTTTCCTGTAACTAATCTAGTCCAGATATAGATTTGCTGTACCCAGGACTGTTTGTAACCTTCTGAGCGGTGCCAAAATCTGGTCTTCAATTTTCCCTTAGATCTGCTAGTTCTCTCCTCTCCTGCACTTTTATTAGCTTAGCACTTTACCAGACTTCTTGCAGCAATTATTGTAGCACACAAAAGTGCTACCAGCACTAAACGTTCTACAAGGAAACAGCTTCAGTATTTATTAATGTCCATCCCTCCAGGCATGTCTAAAGATCAGTTCCCTGTGCTTTCTCCTATTAACCTGGTGAACTTGGGCATCCTGAGGCAATGCAGCAACTGCCTCATGTACACTGACAACCCTCTCCTCTTACCTCCCAACACTCAAGTCTTGTAAGAGATGCACTTATATATCCAAACTGGAAGCCACACAGTTTCCAGCCAAGACCAGAATAGCTGGTCAAGAGGAGAAGGTCAACACTTGCACCACACCACATGGAACACATAGCCCTCCAGAACACACACCAGCATTGCCTTCACATAAAAACACAAACCACACACCCACCTTCACGGAGGCTCTCAATAAAAATCTACCCAAACAGCAGAGACCTCCAAGGCAGAAATGTACTCGACCATCACAATACAACACTAATCACGAGACACATAACTCTCCTAAACAGTGTGCCACTCAACCAAAGCCCCTAAGGCAAAACAGCATGCCCAACACACTAGTCATAGGTGGCTCGATAGTGAGGCACACTGATGTCCCACTCACTAGGCTGAATAAGGAGAAAGTAACAGTCAGCTGCCTGTCAGGCACCAGAATCCGCCACATAAAGCATGCACTCAGGTCCCTCAACAACAGGTACAAATATGACTCTGTCATTGTACATGTGGGTGTGAATGACCTGAGACATACCTCCCTGCACTATACGAAAAGAGACATGGAGGATCTCTTGGATTATGTACCCCAGGCGGGTATGACCCTAGCCCTGAGCAGCATCCTACCATCACCCAGAATTACACCACACTACAAGCAGAAAATAATTGATTTCAACAACTGGCTAAGGTTCTGGTGTCATTCTATGGGGATACAGTATCTGTCTGCCTGGGATGACATGATTGATAGACCTCAATGCTTTGCCAGAGATGGTCTGCATCTGTCACCCCTGGGCTTCCGGATACTGGCTAAGGCTCTTGCCAACCCTATAGTGCTTTTTTAAGGCGGTGTTCCAAAGACCAAATTACTACCGTAACAGCTACAAACAAATGCAATCCGAGAGTCATGCTGCTCAATGCTAGAAATCTAAATCTCAAAATGCACTCACTCGAAGCACTCCTTAAAATGGATAACATCGACATTTGTGCTGTAACAAAGACCTGGTTCAAGGCAGCAGAAAGCACCCCTGCACTACCAGGCTATAAATCATTCCAAACCTTTTGGCCCCAGAACTTGGACCGAAACTCCCAAGGCAGAGGTGTTTCCATTTTTATAAAGGATGCACAGACCTCCAGACTGGTAGCCCATCATAACACATCTGAGATACTTCAGGTGCAGCTAACATTGGGTAAGACAGCGATTCCGGTCATAGCCTGCTACAGGTCCCCAACCATGTCCCAAGACTCACACTCCACGTTCCTAAGCACCCTGGAGAATATTAGGGTCCAACCTAATACTCTCACACTGGGCGACTTCAACTAACCCTCCATTAACTGGGAAAACTACTCATGTACCAATACACTTGCCCAATGCTTTCTGGAATTCATTAACGGCAATGCTCTGGACCAGCTCGTTCTTACCCCCCACTAGAGGCAGCAACATCTCTGACCTGGTCATTACTAACATGGGTTGACCGTTGCTCTACACCAGTAGTCAGCTCCTCCCTGGTTAGATCCGACCGCAAACTAATCACCTTGGAAATCCACCCCCCCACAAAGGTAACTACTATGAAAAACTTCTCTAAAGATAACTTTAGGCTCCTAAAAACAGAGGTGGCTAACTTCACGGTACCCATGCAAATGGAGAATAGTTGCATGACTGCCGAGTCATACACCAATGCACTGTACGAACACGTACACAAACGCATGGATCTCACCATACCCAACAGAACCAAGACACTCTCCTCAAAAATAAGGAAGCCAATCTGGTGATCCCTGCCATAAACAAACTCTACAACAGAAGGAGGAAACTGATGTGGAATAAGATGAAATCCCAACACTGGAAAAACTCCCTTATCAGTCTCAACAAAAGGTTGAGATCCCTCATCAGATCCTCTAAAGCTAGCTATGAAAACAGAATTGCAGCAGATAGTAAAGAGATCCACAAGGCCTTCTATAGTTATGTAAAGAATCTCCACGGCAATAACCAGATTTGCTCTGAGCTACTGCACAATGATACCTCCTATACCAAGCCAACAGATATTGCCAATATACTGGCCGACAGATTCAGTGATAACTTTACCACCCCCCCCCCCCTCAAAGGACCAATCACAATAGCAGTAGATTGCCAAGCACCCAGTATTACTGCTGCACGGGTTAAAACAGCACTGTCCAAAGCCAAGAATAAAACTTCTATGGGACCTGACAATATCCCTGGCTGTGTTCTACATGAACTAAAGAGTGAACTGGCACCTCACCTGTGTGCCATGTTCAATCACAGCCTCACCTCAGGCTCTGTCCTTACTAAATGGCGCACTGCTACAGATATCCCTCTTCACAAAGGAGGAACGACTACAGATGCCGGGAATTATCACCCCATTAGCCTGACGAGTCTGACATGCAAAGCTATGGAATGCATCATCATGGTCCTAATAAACAAGGATATAGGGAATCTCCAAACTCTGGATCCTACACAGTTTGGTTTTGTGAAGGGTAGATCATGCCTGCTCAACTTGGTTGACTTTTGAGTCAGTCATCAGAGCTGTGGATGAAGGCAAGGTGGTTCATACAGCCTACCTTGATCTGGCCAAGGCCTGTGATACCATTCCCCACTCAGGAATCATAGAAAAACTCACTAAGCTAGTCATCAACCCTTATATCACTAAGCGGGTTGCAAACTGGCTCACAGATAGAACCCACAGTGTGAAAGTAGATTACTCCAAGTCAGACTGCCGACCAGTCACGAGTGGAGACCAACAGGGTTTAGTCCTGGGTCCTCTCCTGTTTGGTATCTACTTCTCTGGTGTCCAGGTCAACACAAAGGGACTCTAGCTGACAAAGTTCACAGACGATTGCAAGTTGGGACATATTATTAACTCCCTTAAGCTCAATGACAAAAAATGTGTCGTCATCCCCTTTGGGAAAAACCTGGTTCCCTTGAATTACCACATTGATGGTAGTCCACTGAACACAGAAGGCTTTATAAGAGATCTGGGAACACAAGTTGACAGCAACCTCTCTTTTGACCACCATGTTGCCACTGTGGTCAGAAAGTCCTTTTATGTGGCACATCTCATTACTAAGGGTTTTGTATCCAGGATGAAAGAGGTCATTGTCTCCCTCTACTCTTCCCTCATTAGGCCAATCATCGAGTACAATGCCCCATTTGGCATGTACCTCACTAGACACCTGCAACAACTGGAGAGGCTGCAAACGTACCTCACAAAGAGGATCCTAGGCCTTAGACACTTGTCCTATATGGACAGACTCAAAAACTCCAACGATTCTCTGTCGCATATCGCCTACTTAGAGGCAATCTCTGCTTGACTTACAAGGCCATGTCTGACCCAGCTCTGTTAGAAATGCTACATCTAAAGAAATCCCAATCCCTCTGCACCACACGCTCCAGAGACCTTAATCTCATTACCACAATTAACAGAACATGTTGGAGGGACAGGTTCACAACCCAGAGACTGCCCATGCTATGGAATAGACTTCCCATATATGTCAAGCAGAGCACCTCACTGGCCCTCTTCAAGAGAAATTTTGATGAGTGGATGGGAAATAGAAAATTCATCCCGGGGATCACTCCAGTGGCTCTACTCTGCATAGGCACTAGGAACTAAGGCTGAGTGGCACGATGCCAGGGTAATCCCATGGGCTAGGCTTGTAAAGGCTCCAAGGCCATTAGCCTATTACACATCTATGAACCTATGATGTGGAAGAAAGAGGTACTTGGGAACATATTTTCTGGGAGTGTGGCAGACTGGTGGACTTTAAGGATTTCCTGTGGGATGCACTGTCAGAGATGCTGGGTATGCAGATTGGTGTGATGAAGGAGATGATTTTTTTTCAGCTATGACAAAGAATTGGAATTGCTTAGACATGGTAAGGTCTTGCTGTGTCTAATTATGGTGGCTGCCAAAAAAGCAATTACTAGAAAATGGTAATCCAAATCTAAATTAACTATTAGAAGTAGTGAATATAGTAACAAAGATAAAATAAATGGAACTGAGATCTTTAGAAAAGGGTAGGAACAAACTACATAGGAAAATGGGAATTGTGGGAACAATACATAAAGGGAGGGGAATGAGTTTTAAAATAAGGCAGGACTTAAATATGCTATGTAATGCTTGACTGAAAATGATGGGGTAGATTATAAGTGATGTATACTGTTTGCAACTGGGAGTGTGTCAGTATGGTTTGTGATGTAAAATGCTTGCAACTATGATTGTGTCAGTGTGATTTGTTTTCATTTATATAAATGTATGATTGCTTATGTCATAAGTGATGGTTTAATAAAGATGTTTCTTGTTTTAAAAAGGTGGCATGATTTGAATAATTTATGTAATGTTGCTTAGGTTATATCATATATAGCAATATGTGTGAAGTATAATATTTGTTAATGTTAATTTGTTAGTACAGTTTGATTACTTTTATATAAATGTAAATTTGCCTATGTCACAAGTGATAATTCAGTAAAGGTATTTAAAAAAATAGCCTGAATTAAACCCAGAGTCAGGCCCAGTAAACTACCCCTGTTTAAAGAAATTTGAGGAGGAGTAGATACATGCTTGATTTTCTGTTTCTTTTTGACAGAAAAAAATGGGTCAGCCATGTTACTAATGGCAGTAAAGTACAGTTGTGTACACTTACCATAAATGTAGATGTTCGAGTGCATTCACTGTTGCAGTCATTACATTTGGGTAATCTGCTGGCAGGTTGCCCACAGTCAGCCTGAATAACAAAGTCTTGGGTCCTCCTTTGGTTGCTGTCCCTTCTTCCATGACGTCAGGTCGTCAGGGGTATAAAACATGCAGCCGGTGCCATTACATTAGTTTTTCTTGCCCCAGATGTCAGGTGCCCCCCAAATGGGGAAAAAATAAAATTAAAAACACAAAAAATATACCTCTAACCAAAAGCAAATATATCAAAAGGGCTTTTAAGCATAGTGAAAGAAAGTAAAGATATAGCCAGAGAAAAATAGGGGGCTGGAGGGAGGGTAACCAGGACGGCAACAGTGAATGCACTCGAACAGCTACATTTATGGTACGTGTACACAACTGTACTATGTTCTTCGTGTTTCACTGTTGCAGTCATTACATTTGGGTAGATTCCCAAAGCTATGGTTGGGTGGAGGGAATTATACCACATTAGGACCAGCTATAAGGCCCTGTTGGACAGCAGTGGCAAAGCCAGCTCTGGATTTATAGAAAAGTGGTAAATGGTAATGTTTGGTGAAAGTATGAACTGAGCTCCAGGTAGCAGCTTCTAGAAAGTCCCTGGTAGGAACACCTCTGAGAAAGGCTGTTGAAGTAGATGCAGCCCTGGTGCAATGGGATCTGATCCCCTGGGGGATAGTTTTTCCATGGTGCATATAGCAGAAACAAATACAATGGCTTATCCATTTGGAAATGGTTTGCTTTGAAACAGCCTTTCCCTCTGCCCCTGCAGCAAATGCCACCAGCAGTTGTTCAGATTTTCTTTGAGATTTAGTCCTGTTTAAATAAAATCTAAGTTGTCTGTGTACATTCAATGAATGCAGAATCCGCTACCCCTTGTTCTGTGGATTGGGAAAGAAAGTGGGCAAATGAATGGTCTGATTAAGAGCCACACTGGATACCACCTTAGGCATGAAGGATGGATTGGTCCTGAGAGATACCCTGTCCGCATGAAAAATGATGAAAGGCTCCACTGCCATAAGAGCATGTAATTCGGAAATCCTTCTACCTGAAGTGACTGCTAAAAGGAAAGCTGTTTTCCAGGAGAGAAATTTTAAGTCTGCAGTAGCAGCTGGCTCTAAAGGAGGGAGAGTGAGTTTCTCCAATACAAAACTGAGATCCCAGGCAGGGGTTGGAGCTATCCTGGGTGGTCTTAAGTTTTTGGCCCCTCTGAGATACTGCTTTAGCAGAGGATGAGAGAAGAGGGGAGGTTCTGTGTTGTAATGAGCTGAAATGGCTGAGGCATGGATTTTTATGGAAGAAAAGGACAGGCCCTTGTGAAGTATCTCAGTTAAGTATTGCAAAATCTGAGGAATGTTGGGCACTGCTGTGCTTATCCCTTGAGACTGATTCCAGGCACAGAATCTTTTCCATTTATCAGCATAAGATTTTCTAGTACTAGGTCTTATTGCCTCCAAAATGACATCCATCACAGTTTGCTGAGGGATGCTAAGGGTGAATTTAGGTGATTAGCCATGCTGCAAGGTTCAAAGTTTGGAGCAGAGTGTGCAGAGTTTGATATTTCTGCTGAGACAGTAAGTAAGGTGTCTGAGGCAGGTGCCATCGTGGAACTTGTGGCACAATGCGCAAGAGTGGGTACCAGTGTTGGTGAGGCCAGTCTGGAGCAATCAAAATCATTTTTGGTTTGTCCTGTTTGACTTTTAATAGAACTTTCGAGAGCAGAGGCAGAGGGGGAAAGGCATAGATTGATAGGTTTTTCCAGCTGAAGGACAGAGCATCCACTTTCCAGGCTTTTTTGTCATGAGTTCTTGTGCAAAATTTGTCCAACTGATAGTCCTGGGGTGAGGCAAAAAGATCTATGTCTTGGCTCCCCCATTTGCGTATCAACATGTTGAAAATCTGTGGTTCCAGTTTCCATTCGTGAAGGTCCATGAGATTTCTGCTTAGTTCGTCTGCCAGAGTATTCAGCTTTCCTGGCAGGGATTGAGCTTGTAGTTGTATTTGATAGGTCAAGGCCGTGTTCCACAATGCCATGGCTAGTCTGCAAAGGGGGTAGGAGTGTGTACCCCCCTGCTTTTTTATGTACCACATAACAGTGGTGTTGTCTGTCTTTATCATTAATCGTCCTGGATGAAGGTAGTCCTTGAAGGTTGTCAGTGCATTCTGTACAGCTAGCATTTCTTTTTGATTGATATGAAGGTGCATTTGATTTGGGCTCCATTTGCCCTGAATGCACTTCCCTGCCAGATGAGACCCCCAACCATAGTCTGATGCGTCTGTAGTTAGGGTATGGGGGGCAGGGGGTGGTGTGAATGACAGTCCCTTGTTTAGGTGGCAGGCCTTTGCCCACCATAGGAACTCTACTTGCAGGCAAGGTATGACAGGAATCATTGTTTCCAGGCTGTGACAATGCTGAATCCATAAACTTTTTAAGTACCACTGAAGCTTCCTCACATGCAGTCTTGCATATGGAATTAGAAGAATGCAGGAGGCCATGAACCCCAAGGCTTGCAGAATTTGTCTTGCAGATAGCAGGGTTTTTGTGGCCAACTGTTTGAAGTAAGTCACCAAATGAATTTGCTTTTCTGGCATAAGGAAAGCCTTCTGGGCAGTTGCATTCAAGCTTGCACCCAGGAATGTAATTTTTGAGAGGGTACCAGTTGTGATTTCTTTCCGTTTATAGTGTACCCTAGACAAGTTAGAACCCTTTTTACAAACACCAGATGTTTTAGAAGAATGTCTTTGTTTTCTGCCTGAATTAGACAATCGTCCAGGTATGGATATATTTGAATATTTCTTTGCCTGCAAAATGCAATTACTGGAACCAGGCACTTTGTAAAGACCCTGGGCGCAGTAGATAAGCCAAAGGGCAGTGCAGAGAACTGGTAATGCAAGTAGCCTGCTTTGAAGCGGAGGTACCTTCTGCAAGATTCCCTGATTGGGATATGCAGGTAAGCCTCTTTTAAATCTAGAGTTGCCAACCACGCATCTTTGCCTAGCATAGGAAGCAACTGGTGAAGAGTCAGCATCTTGAATTTTGGGATGTCCAGAAAGGTGTTTAGAGTAGATAAGTCCAGAACTGGACGCCATGATTTGTCTTTTCTGGGTACCAGGAAAAGTCTTGAATTGAAACCTTGTCCCTTTTCCTCTTCTGGTACTAGTTGAATAGCCCCCATGCTCATATGGGAAAGTACTTGTTTCTGGGCCTCCGCCCACAGATTTGGGGACAGGTCTGGCCATCTGTTTGGAATTGGCAACGTATGAAAATGAAATCTGTATCCCTGGGATACTATATTCAAAACCCATTTGTCCTGGGTTATAAGTTGCCAGTTTCTTGCATGAAGAGCCAGTTTTCCCCCCAAAGGAGCAGCTAAAAGGTAAGTGCTTGGTAAGTGTGAAGGAAAGCCACTGAGACTGCTTACCATAGGGAGGTGTCTTTTTGTTTCCAGATTTGGAAGAGGAGTCACCCCATTGTTTTGTTCTGAAAGTCCCTTAGGAATGAAACCTGGTGCCTTTGGAATGTCTGGGTTTGACTTGAGTGGCTCTCGAAGGAACTGGAAAGGACCAGTTCTTAGTAGGCCAGTGCCTACTAAATCTTGGAGGTTGCAATTGTAAGAACTCTTTCACAGTTTGCATAGATTTAGCTTTATCTTCCATCTTTTTTAGAACTTCTTCAGCCTTATTACCAAAAAGACGGTCCTGTTGTAAAGGAGCATCCAACAATTTTGCTTTAACATGATCAGGCAGAGTTTGCTCTTTGAGCCAATCATGCCATCTTAGCACAGACCCAGTTACAGCAGCCCTGCAAGAGGCCTCCAAAGAATCAAAACCACATTGCAAAGTATGTTTTCCAACTTGTTCAGCTGAATGCAAAAGATCCTGTAAATCCTTATTTTCCACACAGTCAGAAATTAACATCATTTTCTGTTTAAGTATTCCCATGATATGCTGTTGATATTTAAGCATATGAAATTGACAGTTTAAAACCCTGACTGCCAAGGTTGCAGAAGTGTAAACCTTCTTACCCCATCTATCCGGCACCCTGGAATCTCTATCAGTAGGGGTAGGATTTTTAGCAGTAGAAGCCTTAATGCCCTTGGGACACTGAGAAATGGCTTCAGGATCCGCAACGGAATTTTTGAAAAGGAATTTGTGGGAGTCAGGAACCCTGTAGTATCTGTCTGGCTTACAAGGAGCCGGAGGCAGAGAATCAGGAGCTATACCAGGTTCGGAAAAAACATCATCAACAATGTCTAGAACAGGAGGTATAGCCAAAGGCCTATGCTGAGGAAGAAGAAGAACATTCTTAAGTCTCTTTTTAGATTCAGAAAAATCCTGACTTTCCCAGTGGAAATGTTCCCTTAAGGTATGCAAAGTTTCCCCAAAAGAAAAATCTTCAGGGGGGAAAGCAGAAGGAATGAAATCTTCTGCATCAGAGTCCTCATAAGTAGGTATAGACAATTCCTGTTCGTTAGAAGAATCAGAAGAAATAGAATCCTGTTCAGAAGATTCATAGTCAAAATCTTGCCTAGGCCTCTTGGGGGGGGAGGGGGGTGGTTGACTACCCCTGATCAGAGTAATTAAATCTTCAGCCATTTTGATAATTTGCTTCTTAGGCATAGGGGCCTGCACATGTGGCCTAAGCGTCGGTTTGTTAGACATAGGTTGAGATTTTGGCCTTAGTTTTGAAGATGGCGTCGGTCTAATATACAAATCTGTATGCCTAAAAACACCCTCAGAAGCCGGTGCCTGCACAGTGGCTCCGGACCTATCGAAGGTAGAGACATCTGTGGGTTCCATAACTGAAGCATCTCGTGGCATACTGGACTCCGAATGGGTCTCAGTAGAGGCCTGCAAATCAGAATTAGTGGGTATCAGGGGCTGCGAAAGCACCTCACTGAGTACCGGAGAACTGGTGACTGGCTTAGGAGAAGCGTCGTCGGCAGTTTTGGACCTCAATGGCCTGTCTCTGTCTTTTTCTTTGCGTTTTTTAGGTATTCCGGTAGTCGGATTGCTAGCCGACAACATTTCTGGATAATTAAAGCGTGAGCCAAAATATTTAGAAGCAAAAATGTACTGACGTTTAATAGTGCATTGATTAAATAAAGCACAGAACTGACAGCAAGGTATGTTGTGGTCAGGGCCTAGGCAAGGAATACAGTACAAATGGAAATCCTTATGAGGTATTTGCTTCCCACAAGTAATGCAATTATTAACTTTTACTGACATCGGTAAGGAGCAAGAAAAAGTTTCCCCAACGGGGTACTTAGCTTTTTAGTTGAAGTCTTCGGATCTGAAACTCGAAAATGAAAATTTCAGGAGTCGGCCGACCAACACTTGTGAACTGCTTCTGCTTCGGGCACCGCGTGGCAAGAAAGACTAATGTAATGGCGTCGGCTGCATGTTTTATACCCCTGACGACCTGACGTCATTGAAGAAGGGACAGCAACCGATGCAGGACCCAAGACTTTGTTAATCAGGCCGACTGAGGGCAACCTGCCAGCAGATTACCCAAATGTAATGACTGCAACAGTGAAACACGAAGAACATCTGCTCCTCCAAGGGTGGGTATAGCATTATGGCACAAAAGGGAAACCTTCCCTGTTTCCTCTCCCAGGACTGACAAGAGTGGCTCTCCCTTGCCACTAAGTAGACTCCAACCGCCACAGAGAATGTGGCTAACCCATGGTCCATATTGGCTTTAGGTGCTACACCAGAGGGATCCAGGTTAAAAGATGAGTGGTCTAAGGCACAACAATGGACACTGCAAAGTCACCCACCTGTGGCCGTGGCAAAATGCTAGTTTGCTGTGGTGGCAAACGCTATTTGCTTAACTTTTTCATTTTGTGGTTAGAAGACCGACCGTGGGTCTGTTCCATGGTCAAGCCAAAAATGGTGCCCCTTTCCCAGGTAAGAGAAATAGAAAATGCCAATAAAACTACCATTTTATGCCAGCCCCACCAAGAAAAAATAAACACAATTTCTCCAGAGAAGTTATGCTTTTAGTTAGTTAACATTACTTTTAACTAACAGAAAAAATTGATGCAATCTGTTAGAACAGAACACTCCAAGCTTTAAAATAAATTTATTGATGTTTTATTACTTTGAGGAAAGTTTAAAAAATAAAGCTCTGAAGGGCTTTGCCTTCACACGTCTCGTCTCTTTTAGTCAGGTCAGTGTGAGGTGCTTGACAGTTTGGGCACATGGAAGGTGCCCTGAAGCTTTGGAAGCCGGCTGGCCGTTATATCTTTGGCAAGATATAACCCATACAGCTACGGCTATTACATCAATGATGAATATGATGAACATCTGAGGAATTTATGTAACACTAGACTGAATGTCTACTATTAAAAAGAAAACATATGTGTATGCTGTATGAAAATAAAGGATATATTATTATGGCTTTTTTTTCTTACTCTATATGTACCCATGTCACTTGTTAAAATGTCACATTTAATAAGATGTTTAAAAATAAATTACTAGAAGTCATCTACCATACCAAAGATGAAACCTGAACTACTTTTTACTGAACAGCTGCAAAATTCTTCCCAGTCAAGAATTTTTCTTCTTTTCTGGTTGATTTCTATTACTTTCTCTACATTTCTTCGCTTTGTAATTAGTAGCTAGTAATGCGATTTTACCCAAAGGAATAAATTGCATTAGATAGCCGCCACAAGTTTCAATTTTCACATCAGGAGAGCTCTAATTAACCTGTTGATCAGTGTACAGCCAACTTTGATTGGTGACTTTGGAAAGCACGCTGCCTGACAGACTGTTGCACAGACGTGCTACAGCACAGCTAAATTATGTGCTGTCACATTTGTCAGATAACTTGCTTATAGTAAGGGATCCAAGGCTGCAGTGTAGAAGACACTGGGAGAGAAGGTTGATAAGAAAGGGCATGAGTGTTTGGCTCAGGAAATTTCAGGTAAGCCTTAGATGGCACTGCAGAATGAAAGCAGGGAAGGAACAGGCTCATTGTAGCTAGGCTAGTGCAGTTAGGGGTTTCTATGCTCAAGTCTTCCTTTGGTGAAGGTGCAGTGTAGCTTGATTAGATTTAGAAACACTGATACATACAGAGTAGGATAAGGAGGAAACTCAGCAACCATAAAGGAGGGTTTAAGGCTCTACAGTATGTCAAGGCTGTTGTTAATGATGCAGCACACTACTATTCAAGTTTCAAATAGTTGTCAAAATAGATTTGAAGGTGTTTGATAATTATTACTTTTTCTAAGCAATGACCACTTAAGGTAGAAATTGGAAAGATGCTGGTTAGGTTAATTTTTTCCGTCTGATGGCAAACAACCTAAGATTATGAGAAATCAAGTGTTAATAGCTAAATCTGAAAGTCAGGTTTCCAAGTTGGGGAAAAATGCAGAATATTCAGTATTCCTTTGGGGTTCAGAACTACTGCAATTAGATATGAGTAATCTGTATACTTTTGTTTTTTTTTTTTTGCCTCTGGCTTACAGTACTGCCACATGGCATTCATAAAAAGAGAAGGACTGGAATGAAGCACTTATTTCTCCTGTACTCCAGATATAAGGAGACTGTTTTGGGAATGGATAACACAGTCTACCAGCAACCAATGAACCTTCAGCTGGCCAAGAAATTATTGAATAACAGCCCAGAAGACAGGTGAATTCTAGTGACTCAGACTCTGTAGAAGTACATGGTGGCTAAAATTCTTGAGTGCTTTTGAAACTATGCAAGTCTTTTACAAATGGATCTAATAAGCTATCTTAACTATCAGTGCAACTTTATCAACACCATGGTGGATAAAAAGTCATGCTAGGAAGTCAATTAAAAAACTTACTGGATATGATTTTGAAGCTGCTTTAGGACAAATTTCCCACTAACTTTTCCAATGGCCAAGTGAGAATACAGCTATGCATTCTACAAATGCTGAGTTAAGCTAAAGAAAAGAAAGATGAAGTAAAATGTCAAAATCTCATATGAAATGGAATTTCTTTTCAATAATACTGCAAGTTCATTAATACAGACGAACAAGAAACAGCATATTATCAAACTTCAGGAAGGTTGGTGGAAAGTTGCCAAATGAAAAACAAAAGATTTTAAATTGTATTGGAAGCAAATAATTAGAGAGGGAAAGGTAACAACGGGAAGATCCCAAAAATTTATTTGGACTGCAGGCAAGAGATTGCCTTCCCTATCAAGGATTGATATCACAGTATACGCAAAGAGAAAGAAACATGAGTCCCAAGCAAAAGACCAGCACTGGTAGAGTTTTTAGTAAAATTTACAACAGAAGTTGCTCTTAAAAAAGGTATAATTAGTAGAACATACAAAACATTGCATGATAACTATAAGAGTCAGTCAGAGAAGGTTAGAAAGGATTAGGATGAGAGAGTGAATAAGCCATTCACAAAGAAACAATGGAGGGTTATACATATGTCATCCAAATATGCAACAAGATCTAAAAGATTTGGGATCTTTGCTTGGAAGTGTTTACATAGGTATTTTTATACCCCAAGTAGACTCCAAAGAATTTTTCCTCAGGTAGACAGCAAATGTTCGAGGTGAGGTGTGATGGGGAAGAAAGAGGTAATTGGGAACATACTTCCTAGGAGTTTAATGAGTTGCCAGACGTGAAAGATTTCCTGCAGACTGCTCTGTCAGAGATACTGGGTGAGAAAATTGGTGAAACTAAGGAAATTATTTTTTTGAACTATGATACAGATTCGGAATTGCCTAGACAGAGTAAGGCTGGGTCTAATTATGTGTACTAGAAAATGGACCTCAGTCTACACCAACTTTACTAGAAGTAGTGAATATAGCAATAGAGATAAAACAACTGGAATTGGGATCTTTAGAAAAGGGTAGGAGCAAATTACATAGAAAAAAATGGGAATTGTTGGAATAATACATTCAGAGGAGGAAAGAGGTTTAATAGAAAGCAGGATTTGAAAGACCTATGTAATGTTTGACTGAGAATGACTGGATAGATTATATGTGATTTATAATTAAAATACAGTTTGTGATGTATATTTGCAACTAAAATTGTCAATATGATTTGTTTTCATTTATATAAATGTATGATTGCCTATGTCACACGTGACTTTTTTTTTTTTTAAATCTAACATTTGTTAACTGGGAAAGTGTGACTTGGAACAAAGTCAATTTTCAGTAGAGGCCGGAGAGAAATGCTCCAGATGCATGTCTTTGTTAACATGGGAGGAAACCGGAGCACATGGATGAAACCCTCATGAATGCAGGGAGTACATACAGACTCCACACAGAAGGCACCCCAGCCGAGAATCAAACCAGAGAATCTCTTGCTGTGAGGTGACAACGCTACCGCTGCACCACTGCGCTGCAGATAATTTAATAATGTTCTTCTTCTTTCGGCTTTTCCCAGTTAGGGGTCGCCACAGCAGAACTCTGGTCCGCTAATGACTGGCAGTAGATTTTTTATGGGTGCCGAGGTGCCAGCTCGACGCCCAACCTTCAGTGAAGGCATGCCCATTCTACGCATGTCTTTCGAACGCCACTCGACTGTGGGGAGGACATGCAGACAGAAGGCACTCAAGTCGAGAATCAAATGGGAGAACCTCTTGCTGTGAGGCAACAACGCTACCTCTGCACCACCACAGCTTGTTGCTGATAATTTAATAATAATGATAATTTAATAAAGACATTTCTTATTTAAAAAAACAGGATTTAAACTATGAAATTAACTTCCTCATTTCTGATTGCATTCTCCAGTTGTAGTACAAACAGTACAAGGATAAAGGAGCATGTTTCACTAGATCTCCCTAATATTAAAGAGGTAATTATGAACTACTCTTCCTGAAGCTGGACATCTGTTCTATTCTGTTTGATTCATAATTCCATATTTTTGGGTAGTATTTACTTGGGAGTCTGCTGACCTTTGAATACACTTCAATCAAAAGTAGATTCAACAGAAACAATTATGCCAAAGCCACTTTTGACAATGGAAGTTTTTCCCTTTTTCTACTGCTGTGCAACCTCAGTGTAGGTAGGTGCAAGTTCAGGATGTGGGTGCTAAACCACACTGGGGTGCAGTGGGGCTTGCCCCTCCCCCCCACAAAAAAATTGATTACCTCCAAATATTACAGAAAGTGGTTTTGGCATAACTGTTTTAGTGGAATCCATTCCTGATAGAAGTAGATTCATCCAATCAACATGAATCACATTTAATTTAAGATTTGAGAAGGTCTTCTGTTTGAATGAAGTGTAGATAATATTTCTAAATGAATGGTTCGATACTGCCAACTGTTTCTTTGGTAAGTGTTTGACATACAGTTGTAATTCAACTTTAGTGTTTTTAGCTGCACTGTGCAAGGAAGACATTACTCATTTCAGGCTCTTTCCAACTACTTCACAGTTGTGAGTCCATGGAGTTAGTATAGTTAATGTTGTGAAAAACCTGGACAAAGCTTGACAAAATGGGAGGAAAAGGCCCAAAAATAGGGACACATTTTTAAATTTTGCTCTTATAAACTTAGATATTTGCTAGAATAACAGGATTTATGCTACCATATATTTTCTGAAGGATATGAAGTCTAAAACTCAAATGCATGTCATTACTTATTGACTTCAGTCCTTAGATCGTTCCAGTGATTTGTCAAAAAAACACAATTTTTATGAGGAACACACCAAAGACATGAGACAAAAATCTGGACATTCTGCGAAAATCTGTACAGTTCAGAGGTATGAATGATATGTGTGTGTGTGTGTGTGTGTGTGTGTGTGTGTTCCAGAATGGCTTGTCCTCACTACAACACTCTTTTCATGTTCTTTCATGCAATTTTTGTATCTAAATGTATGTTTTTTGTTTGGTTGATGTTTGTGTTTTGAATGTGGTACAGGCACTTTTGGCAGGTTTTGCTGTTGTGCCGCAATGCCATCTGATGTTGCTACTATTGGGTGCATGGACATAGTTAATAAAGTAGTCCATGAAGCTAAGAAGGGTTTTAAGACTTTAGCTTCTGGTAAATGCTCACTGTTCATGTGAGCAATGGAATGGAATGAAGTATTTATTTATTTATTTATTTGCTTTTGTGACTGCTTACTGGCATTTCTTGTTTTTCTTCATTTATGAAGGTCAGACATAGAGTTTGTCACTTAAAGAAAGCTTTCTGGGAAGGATGCATTGTATTGGGAATATTTTGAAGTGTTGTCATCCAGGGTTGCATGCTAGACAATTTAAATTCTTCTAGTCAGCACTAGGGAGCTGACCACACTAAGAAAAGCAGAGTTAAATAAGTTAATGTCTTCTTCCAAGCTGCTAAAACTTAAACTGAGAAGCAAGTAACTGTGTAAAGAATGTCCTGAAATACAGCAAAGATGAATGAACTGGTATGTATGTCACTGAAACTGGCAATTGCTTTTCCAGGCAACAGAGTTTGCTGAGTGATCATTTAGAAAATATAAAATGACAAAGCAAACTATATTAATTCAGAGATGAACAAAGTCTGCTCTTCACTTTTTCCCTTAGAACTGATCTAGTTCTCATAATAAACACCCTATTCCTACTATAAAGCCTGGCACTTGCTCACTAAAGCAATTATATAAGTCAGCACTAAAAAATTAAAAGCACTACACCCTCACAAACTCTCCTTGAGTACCTTGTTCCCCATTGGCCCTTTGTTCAATTATAAAGGAATTCCAAATACTATTCTAGCATGTCCAAAGGTCAGTTGTCAATCTCCTCTCCGGTCCAGCTGGTGAATCTGGGAATCTTGAGGCAATGTTACAACTGCCTCATGTACACAGACAACCCTCTCCTCCTCCCAACAAATTCCAACACATGTGAGAGATGCAACCATATAGCCAAACTGGAGGCTAAGCTCTCTCAACTCAGTACTGGCGTAACCAGTCAGTAGGAGAAGGAAACCACACTCACTACAATTCCAGTCTCACACAGACCTACCACGACAGCAAACCAAACACATAAACACACAAAAACATACTCGGAGGCTCTAAATAAAAATCTGCCTAAGCAACAGAGACCTCCAAAGCAGACACCCAAGCAACCGCTACCCCAAAACAAAACACGTGCAACACATAGCTCAGAAAGCCAGTGTGCCGAACAGTCACAGCCCTTAAGGCCAAACAACACACCTGATACACTTGTAATAGGTGACTCTATCGTCAGGCACACTGATGTCCCGAACACCAGGCTGAACAAGGAAAAGGTCACGGTGAGCTGCCTGTCGGGCGCTAGGATCCGCCACATAACACAAGCACTCAGGTCACTCCAAGGCAAGTACAAATATGACTCAGTCATTGTCCATGCTGGTGTGAATGACCGGAGACGTACCTCCCTGGACTACATGAAAAGAGACATACAGGAGCTCTCTGAGCATGTAGCCCAGGCCGGTATGACCCTGACCTTGAGTAGCATCTTACCCTCACCAAGAATGATGCCACAATATGAAGACAAGATGATCAATTTCAACAACTGGCTTAAGTATTGGTGTCATTCAAAGAGGATCCAATGCCTGTCAGCCTGGAATGACATGCTCGACAAGCCACGATGCTTCGCTAGGGACAGCTTGCACCTGTCACCCCTGGGCTTTCGGATATTGGCAAAGGCTCTTGCCACCCCATAGTGCCTTTTTTAGGCAAGGCTCAAAAGACAAACCCACCTCCATAGGTATCACAAGGGATAAGAAACTAAGAGTAATGCTACTCAATGCCAGAAGTCTAAACCTCAAGATGCATGCACTCAAAACTCTCCTTAGCATGGAGAACATCGATATCTGTGCAGTAACAGAAACCTGGTTCAAGGCTCCCGAGAGCACCCCAGCACTACCAGGTTATACCTCATACCATGTTTTTTGGCCCCAAAACTTGGACCGAACCACAAAAGGAGGGGGAGTATCAATACTCGTCACATATACCCACACCTCCAGGTTGGTGGCACAGCACGAAGCATCAGAGACTATCCATGTGCAACTAACAGTGGGTAAAACTGCCTTCCAGTTTATAGCCTGCTACAGACCACCCTCCCAAACCCAGGAACCCCACTCGGCCTTCCTGAGAACACTGGAAAATATGAAGGTCTCTCCAAACACCATTACATTGGGCGACTTCAGCTACTCAAACATAGACTGGGAGCATTACTCTAGCTCCAACACCCTAGCCCAAAGGTTCCTAGAAATTATAAACTCAAATGCTATGGAACAGCTTGTTACCACTCCCACAAGAGGGGAAAACATACTGGACCTGATCATCACCAACATGGGGACTCTATGCTCCAGACCAGAAGTGTATCCCTCACTGGTAAGATCAGACCATAAACTAATCTCTATAGATATTCACATCATGACACCAGCCCCTGCCCAGAAAACCACAGTGAAAAACTTGTCTAAAGCAAATTTCACACTCCTCAAAACCGAGGTGGAATCCTTCAAAGCCCCCGGGCCTGTGGAAAATACGGCCCAGACCGCAGAATCCTTTATAAACGCATTCTATGAACACCTTCAGGAATGCATGGATCATGCAATCCCAAACAAAACCAAGACCCAATCCTCCAAAGGCAGGCGTCCTGTCTGGTGGACCCCAGCCATAAACAAACTATACAATAGAAGGAGGAAGCTACTACATGATAGAGCAAAATCCCAAAAAGGGAAGGCATCTCTGATCAGTATTAGCAAAAAACTACGGACACTTATAAAATCGTCTAAGGCCAGCTTCGAGAGAAAAATTGCACAGGACACTAAGGATAATCACAAGGCTTTCTTTAGTTATGTTAGGAACCTGGGTGGGAATTCCCAGATATGCTCAGAATTAGTCCAAAATGACAAAAAATACACCGAACCCACATACATTGCCAACATCCTAGCTGACAGGTTCAGCGCAAACTTCTCCCCCCCTTCCCCACCAAAAGGGCAAATATCTATCCCAGCAGAGTGCTGCCCCTGACATCTCAGATGCTCAGGTAAGAGCCGCCCTCTCCAAAGCAAAAAACACAGCATCAATGGGACCAGATGGTGTCCCGGGCTGCGTCCTACATGAACTCCAAGAAGAACTATACCCAAACATAAAACTACTGTTCAGTCTCAGCCTTACTACAGGATATGTACCCAAAGAGTGGCATACAGCAACAGTGGTCCCTCTCCACAAAGGTGGTGTCTCAACGGATCCTGGAAACTATCGCCCCATAAGCCTGACTAGCTTGGTCTGCAAAGCTATGGAAAGGATCATCATGGACCTCATAAATAGGGATATTGGGGACCTACAGACACTGGATCCTACCCAGTTCGGCTTTGTTAAGGGCAGATCCTGCCTCTTAAACCTGGTCAATTTCTTTGAAACAGTCACCAAGGCCATTGACGAGGGGAAGGTGGTCCACACAGCCTACCTGGACCTCGCAAAGCCTTTGATACAATACCCCACTCGGGCATTATAGATAAGCTCACCAGCTTAAATATAAACCCCTATGTCACTAGATGGGTTGCAAACTGGCTCAAGGACAGAACCCACATGGTTAGAATTGCTGGAGCCATGTCAGACTCCAAACCAGTTACAAGTGGCGTCCCACAAGGCTCAGTCCTGGGACCTCTCTTGTTCGGTATATATTTCTCGGAGGTACAGGCCAACACGGAAGGACTGTGGCTGACCAAGTTTGCAGATGACTGCAAACTGGGTGCCATAATTGACTCTCCAGCCGACACAAGCATCCTACAAAAGCGCCTCATAGAAACAGACAACTGGTGCCAGAGCCATGGCCTCAAGCTAAACGCCAAAAAGTGTATAGCCATCCCCTTCGGCAAAAACAAAGTGCCCACAAATTACCACATAGATGGTAATCCATTAAGTACGGAAGAAGTAATTAGGGACCTGGGGACCCAAGTTGATAGCAATCTCTCATTCGACAACCACGTGGCCAAAGTGGTTAGAAAATCATTTTATACAGCCCATCTAATCATGAAGGGATTCACATCTAGATCAGGGGAGGTCATCGTGCTTCTTTACTCATCCCTCATCAGGCCCATAATTGAGTACAATGCCCCTTTTGGGATGTACCTTATCAGACACCTGCAGCAACTGGAAAGACCCCAAAAGTACCTCACCAAGAGGATCAAAGGGCTCAAACAGATGCCATATGCTGCCCGGTTAAAGAAACTCCAGCTCTACTCAGTGGCATACCGCCTGCTCAGAGGCGATCTGTGCCTGATGTATAAAGCCATGTCCAACCCGGAATTAATGGACATGCTGCACCTCAAAAAATCCAAATCCCATCGAGCTACGCGCTCGAGAGACTTGAACCTCAGCATTGAAATAAATAGGACATGCTGGAGGGACAGATTCATAACCCAGAGGCTCCCTTCACTCTGGAATAAAATCCAAGTCCAGGTAAGGCAGAGTCCCTCATTGACTATCTTCAAGAGGAATCTTGATGAGTGGATGTGAGATCGTAGATTTACTCCGGGTATCACTTCTGTGTCACTGTTAGACAGATGCACAGTATATTAACTTCGAAAAAGGGCATAGCAAAATTCATTTTAAAATGGGTGGCAAAAGCCAAACACACTCTGGCTAGGCTTGTAAATGCCCTAGGGCAGATAGCCTAGTATGAACCTATGAACCTATAAGGGAATGTAGTCACCTGCTGAATCTTTGCTGTAGGTATTACACATTTATAACTGGATGCTTAACTGAGTGACTACATAAATACTAGTTTGGCACACGGCTGGAATTGTATTGTTGTAGGAGGACTTTAGATTCCAATTTATTATGACATCTCCCAGGAGTATATATTATGTTGGTATGCTGTGAGGAACCCAAAAAAGCTTGTCTTCAACCTTGGACTTTGTAAGTTGAAGAAGTTTGCTGTCTAACTCCTGATATTTGAGGAACAATTCTGAAGCAGCTACTGATGCACCACTGTGATTCAGATGGAGATAAGAGTAGAAGGTTTGTGGGTGGCGTTCCAGAATTTGGCAGGCTGTCTCCACAGTGACAGAAGATTCCTTTTCATACCCTGCCTTGAAAGTTCAAGTACCACATGAGGTAGATGTCTATTACTTGAGCAAAGGAGCCTTGAATATTGGAAACTTGAACAAGTGATTCTGAAAGAAAAATGAATTAGTTGTAGCAAGAAAGAAATGACAACTGAGTGAAATACTGTAAACAATGTTAATTTTGAACATATGTCAGGAAGAGAGGATGCAGACATAACAAAGATGATTAATGGGAACAGAAAAATTAAGAGATATGCAGGAGTGATACATGATGTATTACAGTATAAGATGGAGCAAAAAGTACAGGCAGAGCCCTGTTCTTCTCTGCTCTGTACAGCTGCAACGATCATGGATAATCGCTGTCTACCACCTTCTGTTTTATGCTGATGCTCAACAACTTCGTATGCTAAAATGCAACCTGTCATTTCTTCTTCCACAAGTTTCAACAAAGATGCACACAGACCTGTTCTCTGCACTTCTCACTGCTTTTGGATTTGTGGTGATACGACAACTTTAGACTACTGTTGATGTTGCATATGCTATATATATATATATATATATATATATATATATATTTATAAAATCACTCCACTGCGTTCTTCTGATAACAGATTCTGTAGTAGGCTGGTTTAATCAGGTTAATGCTGATCTTGTAAAATAATTTTTTTAAATCTATTAGTTGACAACTACTGAATGTAAGCAGGCAGTGCATCTGGAATCTTTTGAGTTGTTTTAGCTATGCCTTTATGTAGGCCCATTACTCACATGAGTACAGCAGAACAGGGATAATTACTGAATTGTAGATTCCCATTCTGGTTTTCAAAGAGATATGACTGCATGTCTGAAGTTGCATTAAGGCCTAGAGAAGGAATCTGATGTCTGGCTGATCCTGGATGTGATTGCCTCAGAATCCAGTGCTGACGATGTGCTTGATATTTTTGTGCGCAGTTACGTGAAAAGATTCACACATTCTTGAAATACATCTTCAAGTACCAGCTGGGTGAGTTCTATAAAATGTATGGTCACTGTTTTCGTAGAGTGCATTTGAAGACAGTGTGGAGACAGTTATATGTAGTCATTTCAGTTGATTCTGGGTAACTAGTTCTGAGTTTGGGAAAATGATATTATAAGTACAGTCAAGGCCTACAAAGTCTGTAGTCACCAAAATTCATACCTTTGTGTTTGCACATAGCTTGACTAAGTATCCCATCAATACTAAAGCTGGGCACTGTTGATACTACTGAGCACCTCAGTTGGATACCTGCAGTGATGTTGTCTATCTTGCTTTGCTTTGGTTATATGAGTGAAGTGCCTCTAGAATGTTGATAAACTTTCTTTTTTTTTTTTAAACAAATTTATTGTTTTAACATATAAGAGAAATATCATAACAATTTTATACAAATAATTAAAAATAGGTATTATTATAATATTCAACAAAACAACTAAAGTATTTACAAAGACATCCACTACAATCAGATCAATTAATTAAACTAAAATACTGTGCTATTGAAATTAGAATTTTTTAACAAATTTTGTAAATTATCCCATACAATAAAATGTGATGTTTTTCTAGTTGTTCTCATTCTAATTGTGCTTATTTCCATATGACACATTATATTCATAACATTTTTAAATTCATTGAACGAAGGAGGTGTATCTGAAATCCAATTTCTAGTTATTATTTTCCTAGCCACTGCTAGGATAGACCATAACAAGGGAAGCTTAATCTTTTTAACACATTGAGGTACAGGTGTGTTGAATAATATAAGAGACTTAGAAATAATGAAATTATCTGTAAAAAGAGCCTGCAAAAATTCATTAATTGACTTCCAGTATTCTTTCAACTTCATACAGTCATAAAACATGTGAGCCCAGCCAGCATTAATTTCTACATTACATCTCTTACATAGATTATCTTTATTATTAATTTTATTCATCATCAAAGGTGTATAAAAAGATCTATGTAAAATTTCCATGTATAAAGTCTCCAGACAATGGAAGATGTAGTTCTATAAGCAGATTCCAATATATATTGTTTATCTTGTTGAGTTGGTGGGTCCCCATTAATAGAGGTGAAATAATTCCAGTATGAATCTACATTGTAAAAAGTTTCTTGTCTGATAATTTTATGTATATATGAAAGTTTACCTTTATCAGAAACTTTATGCTGTAAATTTATTATCAAGTAATCAATCAGTTTTGGAATAGATTCTTTAACTGTTATAGACATTAGATCTATTCTATCGATGAGATGTTGTCTAAAGATCTGAACCTCTAACCAGCAAGTTTCTCTTAGATCAAATTCTTGTTTTAAGAAATCTAGATTTTTAACTTTATTATCAGATATCAGCTGATACCAGTACTTTAGATTATTATCTATAGCTAAATGAGCTCCTTCAGAAGTAGATGACATAAGCATACCCTGAGTATAAATTATAGGGAATACAATAAAATTCCATTCCCTATACTTAGGGTGCATGAATATAAAGTTACGATAACTGATAATAATATTTAATGGGTAACAGACCATATGTTTAGGTGTAATAGGTGAAGTACAAAATTCCTTTAGCAACCACAACATGGAGTTATTTATAATCATATTTTTATGTGTTAAGGAGATTTTCATGAAGTGCATACTAATTAGCTCCCAATAATCTTTCCATTTTGCGACATATGACCGATCTATTAATAAAGTAATAACTTTTATAATAGAAGAGATAATATATAAATTAAAGTCTGGAAAAGAAATACCCCTTGAGACCAGCTATTAGTATGTTTCTTTAATGCAATCCTAGGTCTATTAGGTGCCCATAAGAAATTTAACATTAGTGTATTCAGTTTCTTGATAGTTATTTTTGTAGGTGAAAGTATTATTGATTGTATTAAGTATAAAATCTTGGGGAATATTATCATTTTAATAATTGTAAGTCTCTCCTCCATAGTAAAAACATATTATTCCAGGTATTAAAAAGATTTTGTATATTAAGAAAACAGGTATTATAGTTATTATATATAATAGATTTAATATCTTTAGATAGTATTATACCTAAATAAGTTATCTGACCTGAGTTGGGTACATATTTAGTAAAATCACTAATGAGAGTATTTTTCGTGTATATATAGGTAGTATTTTAGTTTTTCTTCATTGAATATTAAACCAGAAATACTTTTAAAATTCATCATTTTATCAAATAAAGACTGCATAGAAGAATTAGATCCTGCTGATGTAATTAGAACATCATCTGCAAAAGTTGAATTTTTGATGTTGTATTTTCTTCTATTTCAAAACCCTCTATGTCAGTACTGTTTCTAATCAAATTAGCCCAAGGCTCCATTACTAAAGTGAATAATAGTGGAGAAAGTGGACATCCTTGCTTTGTACCTTTAAGAATGGGTATTTTTGTGAAACATATGTTCCTACCTTAATATAAGCCAGCGTTCCTTTGTATAAATGCTCAATTAAATTTACAAATGCATCAGAGAAATTTGTGCATTTCAGTAAGGTAAACAGATAGTCCCAACTTACTGAATCAAATGCTGAACCTATATCAAGACTAATAAGTGTTAAATCTTTCTTTTTCCTATTTGCAAAATCAATTAATGTTAAAGTTCTTCTTATATTATCAAAAGTATTTCTATTTACAATGAAGCCCGTCTGATCTATGTCTATAATGCCGGGGATAAATGTCTTCAATCTATCAGCAAAAATACTCATAAACATTTTATAATCAACATTAAGTAATGAGATGGGTCGATATGAAGAACATCTAGTTGGATCTTTATTAGGTTTTAAAATTGGTGAAATAAATGTATATTGCCAAGATGGGGGGGTTATTAACTCAGTTTGGGCCAGAATAAAAACCTTATGCATTAAGGAATATGTAGTTTTAGAAAGGATTTTATATATCTCTGGTATAATACCATCATTACCCGGTGCTTTGTTTGATTTAAGCTTATTTATTTGTGTAATAACTTCTGTATATGAAATACTCTTGTCCAATAGTTTAATCTGTTGTTTATTAAGCTTTTTATTCATGTTTGTGGTTATAAACTCCTTTATTTTATCTTTAGGTTCCATGTTAATGTTGTTATGGTTAATCTTGTGAAAGTGATTTCTAAATTCATTCAGTATTTCTGGTATACTAGAAACATTCTTCTTTTTCCTTAGAGAAAAGATTTCTTTGATATGGTTTTGTTTATTCAATCTTTTTGTTTTATTTTTAAGTATATCTAAGTATTTGGGGCTTATTGAATAAGACAAAAACTTGTATTTCTCTAAAGTTATTTTAACTTTATGAGTTAAAATTTCTTTGTATTTCTCATTTAGTTTGTTTATTTCTTCAATAACTTTCTTGTCCATAATATTTTCTTTATTATTATGCTTATAAGAGTCCAGTTTACTTTGAATATCTAACAATTCTTTATCCCAAGATTTCCTTTTGTTATTATGCCATCTGATACTTTGTCCATATAGATATGATTTTAAGGCATCCCAAACATAGACAATGGAGACTTCAGGAGTATTATTTATGTCTAGAAAATGTTGTACTTCTGAAAGTATATATTCTTTATAGTCTTTTAGCTGAGTTAAGTATGCTGGTATCCTTTTGATCTGAACATTATGAGTATTTTTATCATGAATTCAAAAACAATTGAGTTATGATCAGATATAGGACATGAAATGATTTTGGAATTAATTAAATCTGTTACCATCTGGTTAGAAATAAAGACCCTATCTATTTTTGAATAAGTTTTGTATCTGTTAGAAAAAAGGTGTATGGTAATGATTTTGACTCTGATTATTAATATCATTCAAATGATAAGAATTAGCAAAATCATTTAAATGTTTTGCATTAGATGTAATTCTTCTTTTCTTTATAGTGGTAGTATCACTTTCATGTAGTATACAATTAAAATCACCAGCTAAAATAATATCCCTATAGAGAATGATATGATCTTATCAATATGATGTTTCACTGTATTAATACCAATTCCAGGTATCCAATATACATTAATTAAAGTGTAAGTCTTCCCATTAATTTGTATTGTAACCATACAAAACATTCCTTTGTCATCCTGATAAGACTTAATGGTTTTAGGAATGGGCATACTTTTATTCCATAAAATAGCCACTCCTCTTTTTCTGAGTGTGCTCTGAACTAACCAATACTGTATACTTATTAGTGGCTAGTTTATCAATATCTTTTTTCAAGAGATGGGTTTCTTGCAGGAAGACTAGATTGGCCTTGTGTAGATTAATTTATCTTATTAGGCTTGCCCTTTTACACGGATTATTCAATCCATTAATGTTTAAAGAAATTCCTTTTAAAGATGTCATTTGGCATTTTTAAAACTCAAGAATCTTATGATCGAAATAACAAATAACCAGATAAATAATGTTACATCTCCTCTTTTAGGTGTACCTTTAAATATAGCTGTATTTATTAAATCTCTTATGGGATTTTGTATAGGATTCAATTTTGCTTGTAGTGACAATGAGTGTACAAAATATATTGTGGATGTCAAAACTATATACATATAACAATGAACAAGTGAAAATAATGTAAGGATTAAACCTTGCATCCCGCCTGGAGTTGAAAACTCCAACTTAGAGCAGTATTTACTACTCAAGTTAACCCCCTACCCTAAGCAGCAGTACCTCAGCTACCACCTTATCAATTTAATACTAGTTATATTTAACTGAGGTTAACAGTTTTCAATTCAATTATCTATCAAGACAAAACTACACATTTGGTAAAACAGCATCATATAAACTAAAATAAACTTTTTTTTTTTTTTTTTTTAAAAACTGTTCATACTATTATATAGATCTATGTAATATATAACACTTGTATTCTAATAGCATTCAAATAATCAATGTTAGAAATCAAGAGGAGAGAAAATTATGTTCTAACATTCATTTAAATCAAAAACTTTGGCTAATATGATTCAGACATTACATGCATTAAGATGCATCTATTTTCTGTCATGTGAATTCTATCAACAGCTTCCAAAAAAATCTTGAATTGTTTGTATATGAGCATTTACTTAAACTCATTATTGTCAATAGAGTAAAATATTGTATTCATAAAAATTATTATAAATCATATTGCATAGTTATGCAGATTCTCAAAAACACCTGCGTTATTACCTAAAAAAAAAAAAAAAAAAAAGCCATCACACACATAAACACAGACACACACATACATATACACACACACATATACACACACACACACACACATCCACACACACACACACACACACACACACATACATATACACATACACATATATACATACATACACACACACACACACACACACATATATATATATATATATATATATATATATATATATCTGATCTCACTGAGTTGTGTCTTTGTAGAACACAATCCTACTTGCTGTCCCTAGAATAAATCTGTCTGCTTTATACAAAATAATGCACAGCAAACACATATTAGTAACCAGATTTTACAATCATGCTAACCTACTGCTTTAAAATATATCACATGACATTTCTTCCAGAATAGAGTTATAAGATTATTTATGCTTGTCAATCAGATGAATTAAATGAGTTATAGTAAAGTATATGTTTGGGACACAAGTTTTTAACACAGATTATTATGCTACTGTTAAGTAGATTTTCAAAAACATTTAAATAAATGTTTCATTTTCTATGCCTTCTAAAATAAGATATTTACTTGCTACAAGAAACTACATCATCTAAACTCATCATAACTGACATATTTTATGAATAGAGTATTTTTCCTGAATCTGTGGTGTGTCAGTGTGATAACCTTGTCAATGTTTATACTAACTGCTTTCAGTTTCTCTGTGAAAATTCTGTGAGTGAAGCTTCTGAGGAAACTCATGGACACTATGCATGAGACAGCCCACATCCCAGATTGTCTCCTTAACATTTTGGCGGAAACTTATTAAAACTTGTGGCAAACATTCATTTTGTCAATAGAGTAAAATATTGTATTCATAGAAATTATTATAAATCATATTAGATAGTTATGCAGATTCTCAGAGAAAAAAGCCATCACACTCACACACACACACACACACACACACACACACACACACACACACACACACACACACACACATATATATATATATCTGATCTCACTGAGTTGTGCCTTTGTAGAGCACTGTCCTACTTGCTGTCCCTAGAATAAATCTGTCTGCTTTATACAAAATAATGCACAGCAAACACATATTGGTAACCAGATTTTACAATCATGCTAACCTACTGCTTTAAAATATATCACATGACATTTCTTCCAGAATAGAGTTATAAGATTATTTATGTTTGTCAATCAGATGAATTAAATGAGTTATAGTAAAGTATATGTTTGGAACACAAATTTTTAACACAGATTATTATGCTGCTGTTAAGTAGATTTTCAAAAACATTTAAATAAATGTTTCATTTTTATGCCTTCTAAAATAAGACATTTACTTACTACAAGAAACTACATAATTTAAACTCATTATAACTGACATATTTTATGAACAGAGTATTTTTCCTGAATCTGTGGTGTGTCAGTGTGATAACCTTGTCAATGTTTATACTAACTGCTTTCAGTTTCTCTGTGAGAATTCTGTGATTTGAAGATTCTGAGGTAACTCAAGGACATTGTGCATAAGACAGCCCACATCCCAGATTGTCTCTCTTAACATTTTGGCAGGAAACTTATTAAAAACTAGTGACAAACATTCATTTAGCAGTGTAAATGCATCTAAACATGACAGAACCTCCACAATGTATTCCACAGATCATCACAGCCTCTATGCAAGTGAAATTAAACTCAAAATTACCAACAAGTAATAAAACTCAGCATTCTTCTCCCAACTCAATTTTCATACAAATCCTATTATTCACTGTGCCCACACAGTCAAAAGCATTTCTATATATTAATAAAGAAAAGAAAAGAGAGTAGAAAATAAAAGGGAGTGAGGCAGAAATAAAAAAATGTAAGAGAAAGCTGTAAGAAGTATATACAATGGAATGTTACTTACTGTTTATATTAATAGAGTTAAAAATAAAACATATTATTTACTCTTATTTAGTTCTGATTATTATTAGTTAAAGCATGACAGATTATTTACAAACAAGCATAAGCAGTATAATCAAGAAAGTATAATTAGAAATAGCATTTGAAGAACTTATAAACTTTTAAAATAAATAAATATGTTATTATTCTATTAATGATATTTTCATTACTGTTCTCTCCCCCACCCTTTACCCACTACATAATCTAAATAGAATGTCATTGTTTAAACAAAGAAAATAATAAAAGAAGAAGGAAAAAAAAAGGTAAAGATTAAAAAATGTATCAAATTACTAACCTTACTTTTTTCAGAAAGAAAAACAAATCGAGTCACAGCCTGCCATTAAATCCTCAGGCATTTTGACTGGTTATGAAACAAAACATTTCTTTGCACATAGAGAATAACTTTGATTAAATCTTTTCCAAAATATTTGTGGCTTTCTGGAAATGCAGGAACTATATTCAAAAGATTAATAATGAACTAAAATGATGAGAGAAAAAAACATATAACAAATCATTTGTTTTTAGTCTCTTCTTCTTCTCTGAAGTCTTCCAGGAAGCTTCAGTTGCCAATCTCTTTAATGAAGAACTAGCCCATTCCATTTCTTCTATTTTATCCAAAATCCTTTTTCTTTGACAAACAGTAAAGCAGAGTCTAAATCATCGAAGACCTTAGGACCATCAGGAAGGAAGATTTTAAGCTTGGCAGGAAACAGAAGGTATGTTTTAAACTGTGCTTTTAAGCTCCCTTATTAGTGGCAGAAAAACTTTTCTTTTAGCAATTACCATGGAAGAATAGTCATTGTCAAAACGCACAGTTGTCTCATTAAACTTAACAGGAGCTTTAGCCCAAGCAGATTTAAGAACCATCTCTTTATCAAAAGATGATAGAAATCTAACTATAACTGATCTAGGATAGTTTTTGTTAGAGTTAGTATTAGCTATAGATCTATGTGCTCTTCGATACCAAAAGAGAATGCTTCTGGTAAATCTAAAGTTTTAGGGAGCCATGTTGTTAAAAAGAAGTAATATTGTTACCTTCAATATTTTCTGGCAGTCCAAAAATCCTAATGTTATTGCCTAGATCTATTTTCCAGGTCATCCAGGTTTGTTTGTAAATGTGTATTTTGTTTCAGCAGAAACTCAATGTTGATTTCCTCTTCTTGTATTTTATTTTCCATGTCATTCACAGCTTCTTCTATGCCTGTCATCTGGATCTTCTGTTGTTGCAGGTCCATATGTAACAAGTCTATTTGTTTTGTAGTTTTTCTATGAAAGTGTCTATTTTAGTATCCATTTTATCCATCTTAGCAGTAAGTTGCTGGACTATAATTATCAGAGACTGAAGTTCTTTCTTGATGCTGGAGTCTTGAGAATTTGTCTTACTGGAACTCATTTCAGACTGATAAACTGACAGGAAAATTTCCAAAGTAATTTCTGACAGGAATATTATTAAGATTTCCTTTCTTTTTTAGATATAGTTCAAGAACTATATAAAACAAACATATTTAGAAAGAAAATTACTTCAAGAATTAATTTTTTAAGTAATTAATTCCTGTCAATGTAATGAAATTGGTGGAGCTGAAGAAATCTGCTGCTATCCTGTGTTCATCCTTGGCCACGCCCCTTGATAAACTTTCTTGATATGCCTATTCTTTATACAATTTTCCAGAGACTAGGCCAATGAACCAAGTCAAAAGCTGCAGAAATGCCTACAAAGACCATAATTAGTGGTCAAATGTACTATGTGCTTACTTCCAAGACCTGAAAATCAGTAAGTATATGGTCACTGCACCACTGACCTTCTGTGAAGTAAGAATGTTTGAATTATTGTGTTGATTTTGAAGAGTAGTGGTAATCTGCACCTGATTACTAATGTTAGTATTCTACTAGCAACAGGAACTAAACCTATTTCCTGGTAGTTTTCCAATATTTTCTTGCATTCCTTCTTATGGATGGGAATAATTGAAGTGTTATGCAATCTCTTGATTTTGTTAACAGGCATTTTGGAACAACTGCTTGAGTACTTTTGGACAGAAATATACATAATTTGTAATAGCAAAAATGTTACTACAGTCTAAGAAATTATGACCTAAAGAATATATAGGTAAATTACTGAGAGGCAGGAAAATAGTTTATTTATGTTTGTTTACTGTGGTAATGCAGTGATCAACAATGACCAATTTTAGACCCACCACAGATTGCATAGAAACAATTACCGAAACAATACAAAATATATAAACTGTTGTAAACAAATGTTGCAGTCAGCAACAAACAGTGTTACAATATATTTACATATTTTATAAAAATATAGAAGAGGGGAGGGAAACAGAGGAAGGGGTTAATTACCATACGTTGTAAGAAGAACAAATTTAAGGCAGGACAGAAGGTAAAAGTTTGGATAATTCTTGGGAGGACAGGAAGGCAAAACAGACCCCTACTTGTATTTCAAGCAAATCGAGCGATATGCAAGCAAGAAGAATGCAGATGTACGTACAGTAAATGAAACCAAACTAATAGAGCACAACTGTGCATTTCCTCTATAGTTCATCGAATACGGATTCTCACAACCTTCATCTGGATGAAACACTATTTAATGCCTCATCTCAAAGATATACAAAAATAAGCATTTCCAATACTATCTAACTTAACTACTTGATCAGATAACTTCAGAGAAAAGAGGAAAGCACACACCCACTGATCCACTGCTGACGCACAAACAGGAATTGTACCAACAGTGATTTCCTATAAGAAAATCAATTAGGGAGTTCAATACTGGGGAAGTAAACAGCTTTATGCATTTTACACTCTACTTAGTACTGGGGAATGTAGATGAGCAATTTAAAAGTAAGAATACTTTGATTCCTGAATGAATTATATGCCCCAGAAAACACTGTTTAGGGATGCAGTTTAGCAGAAGGAATACTTGAATGAAATGCCTGCATTACACATATAAGGAAGACATAATATAAACAGAGAATGCGTGTGTGTGTGTGTGTATGTGTGTGTGTGTGTGTGTGTGTGTGTGTGTGTCTATATAAATATATAAATATATATATATATATATATATATATATATATATATATATATATATATATATGTGTGTGTGAGAAATGCAGGAAAAAGCATCACTACTACAGCAATCTGACCAGGGCATCCAAGCCCAATTTTTTTTTTAGTACACTAACTGGATTCCAGGAGAGCTAGCTCAAATAAAACAGACAACAGATCAGATTTCATCATGTTTCAACAATTGTGAAATACTTACAAAATTGACAAATAAAATTGCTAATGTATTTGGCACTCCTGCCACAAGCTCACGTGATGGGCAGGGAGCCTGGAGTTCTGTCAAGAAGCATGTACAGCACAACAAGATGGCACTTTCTGCCAAATAAAAGTAAGAAGCAAAGCAACATCACTTAATGCATCACATCAACAAAACAATTATAAACATATGCACAGTGACATCGCTGGCAGATACGTTTTAATGAAAGCAGTAACTGCTATATTAATTTATTATCCACATTACGAAAAACTCACTATACTGGCAACAGCAATCACGGAATATCAGATTCAGCTAGCATCCATATTACTTAAATCAGATAATCAAAAGATAAAGCCAGGTACTGTTATGTAAGTGGTCTGACAATGGAGCAGGATATAAAACAAAGCATCTGCTTGCATAAAAAATGTGAAGCTCAGATACGCAAACAAATTACTTACATAAAGAAGAGAAAATACCAGCAGTAAGAGTAACCTAAGAAAAACTGCAGCTATAACTGTCCTAACATATATATGGCAAACTGTAAATTCTCTGGTGTTTATTAAACATAGTAAGGTTAGATCTACTGATATGGCTTGTTATGCAATTACCTGAGAATCTTTGCTGGACTGTCTTGTTACGAGACAATGCAAGGTACCTATGGAATTAATTAGATTGTACAGATCAGAGCACACTACTGATTTCCTTAGATTTCACTTTCACAGCAATAGTGTTGTACTGGTTGTCAGCTCCATACTACAAAGGGATGAAGGTTTGCAAGTTTTCCCAGATTCGATTAGCAACCATGCCCTTAAGCAGCCACCTGGGAAGGATCTAAGTGAATAGCTACTGCAGGCTGGTCTATCTGGGGCAGAGATGACTGCCTGGTTTGCTGTAAACCTCACATATAGCAGAGGCTTAGTGTGCAAACTATGTAACACGAACTGCTGAGGACAAATGTGCACCATAAGCTAGAAGATGCATATATGCATAGTAGAATGCATGTGTTTGGGCTCAGCACTGGTGGAGTTCTGCTCACTCAGGCTGTCTCACAGGTAAAAGTAGGTAACAGCAACGAGGGAAAGCACAAACTCTTTAATAGATGTTTAGATGGCAGTCCCACTTCTTAGAAGAAAGTTTGCTAAAGGGGTAGGTCACAGTTAGCAGGAAATGAGGAGAAAAAGACAGAAAAAAATAAACCTTGTAGTACAACTCTCCTCTATAAGCATCAAACGTAAGTTAAACTCAATGCACAACTTTTACCCTAATGCCTATGTAAAAACAGTTAATGAACAAAGTGCACTCTGCCATTTGTGCTTCAAGTTTGTAATGCTAAATAATATAAATAATAGCAAGGAAATTGCACTCAAAAGCCTTACTTGTACCTGGCATGGAACAGTAAATGAACAAAGCACAATTAAAGTGCAATTTAAATTGACAAAGAAATATGCATCTTTTAAAAATGTTACCAAGTACTATTTGTGCTTACAGTGAAACAAAGCTAGGAAGAACAAAAACTGTGCAAAACCTTGCACTCAGTGGCAGATTCACCTTAATAGCAGATACTTGTGGGCAGGGTGTTAACTGAATTACACCGGAAAGAGAGATTTCTTACCACAAACATGACTTAATGTTTAAGAGCGAGAGAAAATATGACTGTATGTATGTGTGTGTGTTAGTGGTGGAGGCAGAACGCCACAAATACTCTCCCTCTTTTTTTCTTTCTCATATTTTCAATCAGACTTCTAACTGGAGCATTTTCTATGGAGGTGCTACAAAACAAAACTTCATCCATCTCTGCCCTCATTCAACCATAGCAAGCTTAAAAATGAAGACAGATTTTTTTTAAACGTCTTTAACCTACTTTTTCCTATAAAGTCAAAAAGTGTTCAATGTCTACTACTCTGGGCACAACAGCTGATCCACCTGGTAAAAGAAGCATGTACAGATCCATCAACACTAGACCTGGGGGAAGATGTGAAAAGAAAAGCTACCTTAGGATCTAGGCCAACTACCGAGGTGACAACAAAGGACTGAAAAGCCTAACCCTTGTTGGACAGCTGGTCTATCATCTACTGCTGCTTGGAGGGATGTGGCACTGGTACCCCAACTAACACAAACCACCAAGGATGCTTGCCAGGGAAGCAGCTCTCCTGCCTTTTTTCTATGTCATTAGCCAATGACTGACACTAAGAGGCTGATCACTTGTTAGCTAAGGGACAGCCGATTTTTAGCCTTCATTGTTGGTGGAGGCCAGGATCTAAGCGTAGCCTCATTCCTTACTTTCTTATGTGTGGCTCATTAAAGGGGGAATCGTGCAAAGGGCTCTTCTCCTAATCTCTGTGCTGTCTACTCTCCATCTTTGTTATCCTCTGAATGGGTAACAGACCTCAAACGTCTCATGCCTTCTCCTTCTGGTAACTGGGTTACAACACTGAGAAATGCACCAAGATAACACACAGCAAAACGTTTAATCACAACAAAGTACAAAGTACAAAATGGTAAGCGCTTTCACAACTGAAGTTGCTTCATCAGACACCACAGTAAAAAATGCACAGGTTTAAATAGATATCTAAAGTGCCAATTAATCAATAAATATCACACAATGATTAAGTAGCAGTTAAAAACAATAAAGCCTCATGCTCAAACTAATAAAAGCATTGCTTAAAAACATTGTACAAGAAAAATTCAAAAACCATACATAAGAAAGCACTTAAATAACTTATAAAATCATAATAAAACATGGAAAAATACTAGTCAGCAAAAAGTTAACTAGAATACCTGGAAACTAAAAGCTAGTTAAGTACATAAACTAACTTTGAAAGCTAATCTTAATGCTTGAGATGTCTAGCCTTTAAAAAAGGGACAAAGGAAGTAGTAGCATTCAAACCAGGATACTTTTCAGCATTAAGTTTCAGAATCCACTTCTGTTCATGTCCCTCTGTGATATTCTCAATGTCACCGCCTCTGGGGTTTCTATAAATATGTTGTAAAACAAAGAACTTTTTATTATTATTTATTGATTAATTGGCACTTTAGATATCTATTTAAACCTGTGCATTTTTTACTGTGGTGTCTGATGAAGCAACTTCGGTTGTGACAGCGATTACCATTTTGTACTTTGTTGGGATTAAACGCTTTGCTGTGTGTTATCTTGGTGCATTTCTTACTTTTTACTTGGATTTATTTCTGCACCAAGGTTTTACCCAACACGGTTTCTTTGGTTTTCTGGGTTACAACACTGGCATTTGTCGCACTTCTTAATATTATGCTCAATCTGCAGGCAATAAAGATTGTGCAAATGTAAGTTCGATTCAGTGATTTGACGATTGATTACAGAAACACTTAGAAGTTTGTTACTTTAGTGCTGATCACAGGAAACTTTTTATGACATATTTTAGGATCAACGTCCAAGCTCAGTAAATAGCAAAAAAGAATGGAAGAACATGTGTTTTAATGCACCCTCCCAGTCCCTTCATGTGACACCAAATGCTGGTAGACCTACCACTCAATTATCCACATTTTCTTCAATGATGATATTCTTCCTCTCATATTTTTGGTCTGTTCCTCATAAAATTTTGCTGTTTTCTGGGAAATTATTGCAGATCAAAGTCACTAAATAATGCATATATTTGAGTTTCTGAATTCATATCCTTCAGAAAAAGCACGTTAATGCTAAACCTGTTACTATAGCAACTTTCTAACTTTATAAAAGCAATGTTTAAAATCTGTCCCTGATTTTGGGCCTTTGCCCACCCCACTATTCAGATTTCTTGTGCTAAGAGGTTGAGAGGTGAGCTGGTAGAAGGCACACATGTACACCTGATTAATGAGCTACAGAGTGGAAAAATGTGCAGAAGAGGAAATCAAAACTGTCACCCTCTTGTACCTCTCAACTTCTTTGCTCAAATTTCTGGAATAAAACAGCCTAGAATTAGAGACAATTTTCTAAACATGACTCTAGCTCACTTAAAAAGATAACAGAAAAACAGGTTTTGTATCAGCATGCATTTTCTGAACAATACGATATATGAAACTCTAATGCCTGACATTAATGACTGTAATTCTCAGAGAATTTAAACATTTGATAAGGGACAGGGCAAAAATATCAGGCAAAATCAGGTAGAGGAATAGCCAGGGTGGAGCGAAGGAGACAGTCGCCCTGGGTACAAAGTTTTGAGGAGCAACTGTGAGAAACCAATTGATCAGTAGTGCAGTGCTGATGAATGAATACCGGCACTGATTCTTTATTCATGACTACAGTAATGAAGTGCATTTGCAATCAGAACTGAAGAACTTTAACGCTTCATGTTTGGCATAAAATGTAGCAAAGCAATTTGATACAGTTTAAAAGGACAGAAGAACCCCCCCCCCCCCAAGAAATGGTACCTATCATCAAAATAGCTAACTTTACCACACATATAAAATCGGGGTCAGCTTTTTTGTTTTAAGATATTTCGAACATCATCTTTCCTGGTTTCTTGCTATGAATACTTCTGGAGTAATCATTTCCTTATAATACGGTATTAGTCTACCAATCCCTAGCTAATGGAATGCAAATGTTCTCTTAATGTGCTGGGAATGGATCATACAGTAGGGGTATAGTGTGCTAAACGGTTACATGGCATAGCATACAATGTTAAGGTAATGAAATGCAAACAATCTACTCTTTTCAGTCCTGAACGAGGTCAATAACTTTTACTGGCATACTACACATTGGCAAAAATCATTAAATTCAACCAGTGTTTTTGGGTTCAATTCAGGTTTACTTAGGTGCTTGCAATCAGTTACCATACAATTTAAGTGATAAAATACAATAAATCAAAGAAGCACGTAAAACAAATACCCTTATGTCACCCAGTGGACAGCTAGCTGGCTCACAGACAGAACCAACTAAGTAAGAATTGAGGAGTCCACCTCTACAAAGAGCCCAGTCACTAGCAGAGTCCCTCAGGATCAGCTCTGGGGCCATTCTTTTTGGCATCTACTTCTCTGAAGGTAAATCAAAGGTCAAGAGCCTTTGGCTGATCAAATCTGCAGGTTACTGCAAATTAGAAGCAGTCACAGAATCCCCCTCCAGCACTAATGTTCTCCAAGAAGGGCTGATACATATAAATAACTGGAATCAGAGAATTGGGTTAAAACTAAATGCCAAGAAATGCTCAAACATTTCTTTCAGGAAGTCAGCCACCCCTGGTAACTACCATACTGACAGCACACTCCTAAGAGTCGACACAGAAGTGAGGGACATGAAGATACACGTGGACAGCAATCTAGCCTTTGACCATCACATGTCTATAGTTGTGAGGAAATCATTCTATGTTGTGCAACTTATAAACAAAGGTATGGCATCTAGGTCCAAGGATGTAATTGTTCCACTACATTTGGCATTCATCAGACTCATCCTTGAGTACAATGCCCCCTTTGGTACATACCTAATCAGCCACATCCAACTATTTGAAAATCCACAGAGGTTCCTCACTAAAAGAATACAGGGCATAAATAATATGTCCTACACAAACAAAAGACGAGCACTGGTACATTTTTTAGTAGAATCTAGAACAAAAGCTGCTGTGAAAAAAGGAATAATTAGTAAAGAATATAAAATATTGCATGATAACTATAAGAATCAATCAGAGGAGGTTAGAAGGGATTGGGAAGAGAGACTTGATAAACAATTTGCAAAAAAACAATGGGGGGATATATGTTTGTCTCCCAAATATGCAACAAAATCTGGAAGTTTTAGGATTTTTGGTTGAAAATGTACACATAGGTATTTTTATACCCCACATAGACTCCAGAGAATATTTCCTCAGGTAGATAGCAAATGTTGAAGTTGTGATGGGGAAGAAATGGTAACTGGGAACATACTTACTGGGAGTGTAATGAGATGGCAGACTTTAAAGATTCCCTACAGACTACTCTGTCAGAAATACTGGGTAAACAAATTGGTGTATCTAGGGAATGTTTTTTCTGAGCTATGATAAAGGATTGGAATTGCCTAAACAAAAGTAAGACCTTGCTGAGTCTAATTATGGTGGCTGCCAAAAAACTGATTACTAGAAAATGGAAATCAAAGTCTAAACCAAGTGTACTAGAAGCAGTGAATATAGTAACAGAGATAAAACAACTGGAACTGTGATTTTTAGAAAAGGGTAGAAACAAATTACGTAGAAAAACTGGGAACTGTGATAACAATACCTACAGGGGTGTATTGAGGATTAAAAGAAGACAGAATCTGAATGAGCAATGTTTGACTGTCAATTAATGGGTAGATTACAGTTGATGTATAATGTTTCAACTAAAATTATGTCAATATAGTTTGTGATGTATAGTGCTTGCAAGTAAGATTATGTCAATATTTGTTTTCATTTATATAAATGTATTATTGTTTATGTCATAAGTGATAATTTAATACAGGTGTTTCTTGTTTTAAAAAAAAGCCCTATCTCTGTATTCTGTCTCCTACAGGCTGTTGAAGGGAGGTCTATGCCTGGTATATAAGGCAACTTTGGACCCCACTCTTGTGGACCTCCTTCATGTCCTCAAAACTAGCAGATCCAGAATTACTCATTCTTAAGCCTGTGATATAAAAAGACCTGCTGGAAGAGAGAGGTATATATCCCAGAGACTATCCCTCTTTGTAACAGGTTCCTCATCCATGTGAGGCACATTTCCTCCCTAACCCAATTCAAATTGTACTTGGACAACTGAATAAGGAACCAGAAATTCACCCTTGGTTTGGCACCTATGTCTCTAATGGACACAGCCAGTCTGTAAATGGTTCATCTCCTGGGCCCCTGCTTGTAAATGTTTACTCTCCCAAACCATGCTTATACTTCCAACGGTACTGGAAAGTGTCAAGAGATGTGGGATGCATAGTTAGTATTAAAACGGCCCCAGTGGGTTGTTAGCCTAGTGCACACCTATGAACCTGTGTGTAGGGCTAAACAGACTATCGACAAGACTTTAAAGGTGACATGAAATAAAAATGGGAGCCATTACAGTCTCTGCAAATCCAAAGCATTGTGAAGGTAATTCAGAGTACCTATAAATAAAAGAACTGTAGAGTTCTACACAAGCTATAATTAAACAAGTCTGTTGCTAGGGAACCTCAAGTAAAGTGAGTTACAGTAACTGAAGTGAGAGTGTACCAAGGGATGAACCACCGCTGAAAGGTCTTCTGGAGAAAGAACGCACTTAATTCATGGGATATTAAAATGATGAAAAACAGAATTAATTTTTTACTGCAGATGGCATCTGGCCTCTGTCAATTTGTCATCAATAATCACACCAAGGTATTTAATATTCTTCACAAAAAAAAAAAGTATGTCATCACTGCAAACAATGGAAGGGCTAAGGACTGAGTAGTCAAAATCCCTTTAGGTGGCATGGACAGTCATAACAATGGTCTTGGCAGTGTTGTGTCTCAGATAATCAATCGTCATTCAGTTATGGAAGCATTCCAAGTCTCTACCCAATGAATCAGCAGACGAGAAACTAATATAAAGAAAGGAGAGGTGGTACTGAGTATCATCAGCATAACAATAATACTGGAAACCTCTCCTTCTAATGATCTCACCTAATAAAAGAAAATAAATAGAGAACAACAACAGATCTAATAGTGAAACCTCTAGAACTTTTGAAGGAACAAGTAACAAGATAAATGGATGATGAATTTCTCACAGACACAATCCACTGACTGCATCCTGAAAGGCAGAAAACAAACCATTTCATGACAATTCCACAGCTTTGTAGTAGACTGTCATTATCTACTGTGTCAAAGGAAAAAGACAGATCAAGAAAAACAAAACATAATATCACTTGCCATTAAGAGATCATTAAAGACCCATTTAAGAGACACTTCAGTACAATATCTAGTGCAGAAATCAGAACCAAAATGTATCACGAACACTGTATTCTTCGAGTTGTGAATAAATAACCTTCTCACGTACCCTACACCTTCAAAAGAAAGTCAGAGATTGGGCAGTAGGAATCTAAATCATCAGGAGCTAAGCTATGCTTCCTTAAAACTAGGGTAACTAAGGACTTTCTCTAAGGCAAATGGAAGACCTCAATTAGTAAAAAAAAAATAAATAAATAACTGGAACAAGTACACAAAGACAGTCCTCTTGGGCATAGATTTAGTCTGCAAGTAACATACTACATATCTGACATCAATGAAACCAGTTCAATATAGTAAACCAAATAAAATTCACCCAAGGACCAAACTAGCAAATCTGTATGACTAATGCAAGTGTTCACTGAGCTTAACATAAAAGAGAAACTACATGAAGTTATACCAGCTTAGCTTCAAAAGACCAAGTGGCCAAGTCACAGTACTCAGAGGAAAGTACTTAATGGATGAAAAGACAAGGCAGATTGCTCTGGCTGTTCACTAACTGAATCTGAGCCATCTGTGCACATCTAGAGAGTGAAGAATCCTTTCCCCCTTGTTCTAAGGATTAGGAAAAAAGGTGGGCAAATGAATGGATTGGTTGAGAGCCACACTGGACACCACCATGGGCATGAAGGAAGGGTTAGTTCTGAGGGATACCCTGTCTGCATGGACGATGATGAAGGGTTCCACAGCCAAGAGTGCTTGTAGCTCAGCGACTCTTCTGGCTGAAGTGATGGCCAGAAGGAATGCTGTCTTCCAGGAGAGAAATTTTAGCTCTGCAGAAGAAGCAGGTTTGAAAGGGGGCAGGGTGAGCTTTTCCAATACAAAGTTAAGGTCCCAAACTGTTGTTGGTGGCCTCAAGTTGCTAGCCCATCTTAGGAACTGTTTGATCAAAGGGTGTGAGAAAGGGGGCTGCTCAGTGTAAAAATGAGCAGAAATAGCAGAGGCATGAATTTTTATAGAGGAGAAAGAGAGGCCACTGTGTAGTAGGTCAGCTAAGTATTCCAGGATGAGAGGGAGGGAGGGCTGTGCCGTACTGGTTCCCTTAGCCTGGATCCACGTGCAGAACCTTTTCCATTTATCAGCATAATACTTTCTGGTGCTAGGGCATCTGGCCTCACGGATAACAACCAGAACCTGTTTACTGAGGTTGGCAGATTGGTTCGGGGTTAGGGAATAAGCCAAGCTGCCAAACTGAGTATCTGCAATTGTGGATGCATGAATTACCCTTCCCTCTGGAGGTTTGGAATCTGAGGAAGATGCCATGGAGGCAGCGGGGACAAGCTGCGCAGTAAGGGGTACCATTGTTGCCGAGGCCAGTCTGGAGCTATACGAATAGTCCTTGGTTCTTCCTCCCTTATTTTGAGCAGTACGCTGGGGATGAGAGGTAGGGGAGGAAAGGTATAGACTGATGGATTGACCCAGGGGAAGGACAAGGCATCCACTTTCCAAGCCATGTAGTGATGCTCCCTGGTGCAGAATTTGCTAAGCTGATGGTTGGTGTGAGAGGCAAATAGGTTGAAGGTACTTCTGTTGAGTTGCCACTGTGTGGGTCCAGAAGATTTCTGCTTAATTGGTCTGCCATAGAGTTGAGAGAGTCTGGTAGGAATTGTTCTAACTGGTGTAGTTGCATGGCAGAGACTGTGTGCCAAAGGGTCATTGCCAGCCTGCATAGAGGGTAGGAGTGAGTCCCTCCCTGCTTGTTGATGTACCACATCACAGTGGTGTTGTCTGTTTTGATCAGGAGAGCCCCTGGAGAGAGAAGGGGCTTGAAAGCTATCAAGGCGTGCTGCACAGCCATCATCTCTTTTTGACTGATGTGCAGAGGGATTTGCTGTGGGCTCCATTGGCCCTGTATGCACCTGCCATCCAGGTATGCACCCCAAGCATAGTCTGATGCATCTGTGGTGAGGGTCTGGGCGGTGATGGGGAGAGAGGCAGTCCCTTGTTGAGGGAGCATGCAGTTGCCCACCAAAGAAAATCTTTTTTGAGGCAAGGAATTATAGGTAGAAGAGTTTCCAGGTCTTGAGAGTGTTGACACCAAAGGCTCTTTAGGTACCACTGAAGTTTCCTCATATGCAGACTGGCATATGGAATGAGTAGTATGCAAGATGCCATGAACCCCAGAGCCTGCAGGATCTTCCTTTGCAGTTAGCTGGGGTCTGGTCGCTAGTTGAGAGAAGTAGTATGTCAGGAAAATGTGTTTCTCTGGTGTAAGGTATGCCATCTAGGATGCTGTGCCCAGACTTGCTCTCAGGAAGATTATCCTTTGGGTAGGCACCTGCTTGGATTTCTTTTTGTTGACTGTGTACCCTAGAGAGGTTAGGAGGGTCTTTACAAAGGCCAGGTGCTTGAGCAGCTTTTCCTGGCTGTCTGCCTGAATAGGGCAGTCGTCTAAGTATGGGTAAATCTGAATATTTCTTTGTCTGCAAAAGGCAATGGCTGGAGCCAGACATTTTGTGAAAACTCTGGGAGCAGTAGATAAGCCAATGGGAAGCACAGAGAACTGAAAGTGTTGAGCTCCCACCCTGAAGCGGAGATATTTCCTGCATGATTCCCTGATAGGAATGTGGAGGTAGGCCTCTTTTAGATCTACGGTGGCTAGCCACGCATCCTTGGAGAGCATAGGTAGCAGCTGCTGGAGGGTGAGCATTTTGAATTTTGGGATCACCAAAAAGGTGTTTAGAATGGATAGATTGAGGATGGGGCACCAGGTGCCCTCTTTTCTGGGTACCAAAAATAGTCTGGAGTAGAAACCTTGGCCTATCTGTTCTGCAAGAACGTGCTCTACTGCCCTCATAGAGAGCAGGGAAATGATGTGCTTTTGAGCCTCTGCCCACTGATTTGGTGGTAGATCTGGGAACCCTTTTGGGGTTGGAAGGGTGTAGAAGGAAATTTTGTATCCCCGAGATACAATGTTCAAAACCCAGTTGTCCTTGGTAATGGTGGCTCAGGTGCTTGAGTGAAAGGAGAGTTTTCCTCTTAGGGGTAAGTGAAGGTGGGCAGAGGAGGGGGTGGAGGAGGTGAGTCATTGTGAATTCTTACCATAAGGGGGTGGCTTAGAACTCCCTGGTTTTGAAGTGGAGGTAGTCCACTGCTTAGATCTCTGCATTTCCTGTGGCTGCTGTCAGGGGGTTCCGTTTCCATGGGGTTTAGGCTGGGCCAGTTTACTGGGAGCAGGAAAGGACCAGTGTTTGGAGGGACAATGCCTGCTCAACCTAGGGGGCTGGACCTGCAAGAAATCCTTAACTGTTTGCATAGATTTTGCTTTTTCTTCCATCCTTTTTAAGACCTCTTCTGCCTTAGTGCCAAATAAGCTATCTTTGTGCAAGGGGGCATCCAACAATTTAAATTTGACATGGTCTGGCAGGGGCTGTTCCTTAAGCCATGCATGCCTTCCAATGACAGAGCCAGTGACTGTTACCCTGCAAGAAGCTTCTAGGGCATCAAAACCACAGTTCACGGTGTGTTTAGTTACTTGACTTGCAGAATGCATTAACTCTTGTAAATCTTTAGATTCTGCCCAAGCAGGAAAGGAAGACATTTTTTTTGTTTAAGGAGTTCCAAGGTATGTTGCTGAAATTTCAGCATATGGAACTGACAATTTAGTGCCCTGATAGCAAGAGTAGCTGAGGTGTATACTTTTTACCCCATCTGTCCAATGCTCGGGAATCCCTGTCTGAGGGGGTGGGATTCTTAGCAGAGGTTGCTTTAATCCCTTTTGGTCCTTGAGAAATGACCTCAGGGTCAGCTGTACGATTTTTAAAAAGATATTTGTGTGAGTCAGGGACTCTATAGTACCTGTCTGGTTTTCTGGGGGCTGTAGGAAGGGTGTCAGGAGTCAAGCTGGATTTGAGGAAAACATCTTCCACAACATCCAGGACTGGAGGGATGGCCAAGGGTCTGTGTTGTGGAAGGTCTAGGAATTCCCTGAGTCTCTTTTTAGACTGAGGGTAGTCCTGACTCTCCCACTGGAAATGTTCCCTTAAAGTATGCAGGGTTTCCTCAAAGGAAAAATCCTCTGGGGGAGAGGCTGAAGGAATGGAATCCTCTGCATCAGAATCCCCATAAGTGGAGAGGAGTTGCATGTGTTCATATTCAGATGCATCAGATTCCTCTGACTCTTGTACAGACAAAACTATAGGGGACAGATCTCTTTTCCTTTTGGACGGGGTAGCTTGACTTTCCCCGATCAGCATGATAAGGTCTTCCACCATTTTAAGCATTTGAGACTGAGGCAATGTAGCAGGCGCCTGAGAGTGGGTCATCGGTTTCTTGGGTGTGGTTCGTACCCTGGGCCTAAGAAACTTGGTCGTTTTTGAAAGAATGGTAGTCTCGAAAGAAGACGTCGGTTTGTGTCAAGATTCGGTAGTGCAAAGGACTTCCACAGAAGCCGGTGCCTGCTCAGCAGCTCCAGACCCATCCAAGGTAGAGACGACTGCAGGATCCTTAGTCGAAGAAGGAGGGTCTCTCAATCAACAGAAGTGGGCATCAGGGGCTGCGAAAGCACCTCACTGAGTACCGGAGAACTGATGACTAGCTTAACGGAAGTGTTGTCAGTAGGTCTGGAACTGTGCGGTTTGTCTCTGTCTTTATCTTTACGTTTTTTGGAAGATCTGATGTCGAATGGATTACTGAAGCCATATCAGAATTCGAGGACTGTAAGTGAAAATATCTGGCTGCAATAAGGGCACGACGATGGATAGTTCTGGCATTGAACAAAGCACAGAAGTGCAATGGGGGGCGTCGTGGTCCGGCCTAAACAAGTGACGCAGTAACAGTGGAAGTCTTGGTGTGGTATTTGCTTTCCACAGGCGAGACAATTATTAACTTTTTCTGACATCGGTTAGTGCAAGAAAAAAAAGGATCCCCAACGGGGTACTTAGCTTTAGAAAGCTTCAACTTCAATTCAGTAAACAAAAACTCGGGTAGTGGCCGGCCAGCACTTGTGCGAACTGCTTCTGCTTTGGGCTCCATGGCAAGAAAGACTAATGTAATGGCGTCGGCTGCCTTACTTTAAACTATTGATGACCTGACGTCAGTCCTCAAGCGACAGCAACCGATGCAGAAATACTAAGTGTCTGGTATTCGGGCCGGCCAAGGGCTACCCTGGCAGGGATAACCCAAATGTGATGACTGCAACACTGAAACACGAAGAATATCACAGTGTTAGCTCAAAATAAAATGTTAAGAAAAAAAGAGTTCTTTTAACCCCCCCCTCTGCACCCCACTATACAAGCTTTTGAAAAAGCATGCAAGGGTGATTTATATAAGGAATTAAATCACAGAACTAGTCAAATACATTTTAATTTAAACAGGAAAGAACATTGTTTAATAAATAGAAGTAGACAGGATGATTCATTGGGAGTAATGAAACCTGATAAGGGTGGGGGATTGTCCTGTTTAATAAAGTAGATTATGTAAATGAGCTAACTATGGTATTTGCAGATATGGAAAAGTACCGAATAGCTTCTAGGAATGAAGTATTCCTGGCACATAAAAAAATTCAACTTTTTTTGGAAGATTCTCTTCTGCAAAGAGCCATTTCAGGAGAGCTTTATGAATTCCTTAAAACTGACCATCCTGTAATACCTGTAGCCTTTGGTATTCCAAAGATACATAAGAATATACAGCATCCACCTTTTAGGATAATTATTTTAGCTCAAAATAGTTCAACCTACGCATCGTGTACCTTCACTGACAGGATCCTGAGAGAGTCTTTAAAACCAGTATATATATAGTTTGGGACTCTTGGGATTTTCCTTGTAAATGTAATGACAGATGGTACACAAAACATTGCATGTTCACCACAGTGGATGTAGTTGATCTACTTACTTCAATCCTACATAATGAGGGTCTGGACCTTTTTTATGAGGCCATAAGGGAATTAACAAACTTAAGTGGTAATCAAGGGCGCCCGCAGGCAGGTGCAAGGGGGGTGCACTTGCACCCCCCTGGAACCGGCTGGCTGAGAATTTAATTTTATTTTGATTAAAAAAAAAAAAAACTTTTTTCGTTTTTTTTTTTTTTTTTTTTAACGTCGTTCCCCTTTAAGAATGCCCTTTGCATCCTTTCCAGTTGCACAGACACAACAGGTCTTTGCGACCTGTTTTCGTCTTCTGTGTCTGTGCGATCATTGGTTTACGTCTTTTGTCTTTTCGCGCCTACCGGGGATTTGAATTGCAGAGGACGTTTGGACTGTGGACGCGCCAGATGAATGTAGAAGGGAGAGGTAGGTGTGTGCGTGTGTGTTTTAGTATTTAACAGATGTGCATGTGTGTTTTAGTATTTAAGAGATGTGTCATGTGTGTGTGTTTTAGTATTTAAGAGATGTGCGTGTGTTTTAGTATTTAAAAGATTAGTTATAAAAAAACTAAAACAGTACTTTAGTTTATTTAAAACCAGTTCTACCAGTTTATAAATAAAAAAGCACTGCTGATAATTATGAGCTGTCACATAAAATTTTAAGAAACCTCTGCCCTCTTCTTTATAACTGACAGCACACATTAAACACAATCTGAATATCTTTCATGCAATGTTTTACCACAAATGTAAAAACAGTTTACTTGTTTTGGAGATATAAGTATGGTTATTTACTGACCAAAACAAAATTACATGAACTGTTCATGTGCTGTGCAAGTTGCTTATGTGCTGTGCAATCAATTTTTTTATTTTTTTTGTGCCCCCCCCAAGACCTTTCCCGATGGTTATTGATTCCTTGCCCAACTGACCCATACATAGAGCAGAAGCCAGGTAATTCTGGACTAGTTCAGAGCCTTATGTCATATTCATTCCTGCCCATAAATTCATGTCAGTCTTCCATTTCCCAGCAAGAACTAGGCAGTAGGGAGCAGGCCGGCTTGCTGGTCCTGGGAGGCAGTCGACATTCTCCCTATGGGAGCAGTACCTCATGCATTTGTATCTCCTCTAAGCCTAAAATCACTGCCTCCAAAAAGGAAAGGTGCTGCTGCTTGCTAGTTTCTCTTTCAGCTACTTACTGCAGATGCACTATGATAGTGTGAACTTGGCCAACTTGAAACTCCATTGGTTGAACAACTAGCGCTCTTGCAAAGTGTCACCCAAGTGGCAAGCCACAATCACCTTCCCCCAGTACAGGCATGATGACAGCAGCACTTACTCCCACTCTCCCTGGGCATCTCCTCCAGGCACCTGAGCCACTAATGTCTCTAATGTCTCTCAGGTTACCTGTAACATAGTCTGGGCTTTATAACCATTACCCCATAGAGCTGACTATCTCAGCTGAATTTTTTGCAGTACATAACATTCTTGCTTATGTTGTTCTGTACTGTTTGTCAAAGAGACATGACTAAAAATGCATTATCAATTGTTTGCCAAACATAGGGAAAAGACAGTATGATTAAAAAAAAAGTTCATTTTTTTCTCAGTTGTGTGATCTCGGATTTAATATATGTAAGTACGTGTGTGAGGGTAAAACCCTCTACATTAGGAGTGAAGACCCCCTACAAAAATGATTACAGCTAATGTTTTGTAGGGTTTATTTTAATGTTTTTTTTTTCCTTTGGGATGACAGTTGGGATCTCTAGTAAATCAGTTTAAACAAGCTATATATACAAACTACTCAACAAACTAAAACCTTCCTCACTAGGAGTAGACCAACTCCTAATGAGATGGTACACAATGTCTTCATGTTCATCCACAGATATCTGAAAAAGAATATGTAAATTGGCAGTCTTTTAATTGCCTTTGACATTAAATGGTGGCATTTTAATGTTTAATTCCTGTTAATGGATTACCATATGAAAAGACTGTTGACCTTGGTTGCTTCTGTTCTTCATAAAAATCTGTGGTTTCTGTATTTTTGTGCCCTCGCAAAGCCAGTAGTGCATTAATGCAGTGGTAGCAGTGTTGCCTGACAGCTACATGTTCTTTGGTTTGATTCTTGGCTGGGGTGCCTTACCTACTAAAAGTTAGCTTTTGTTCCAAGTCAGACGTTTCTGGTTAACAAATGTTAAAAATGACACGCATTTGAATATCAGACTTCATATTCTTCAGAAAGTGCATGGTAACACAAAAGCTTTTATTCTAGTAATTTTCTAAGTGTATAAGATGGTTATTTGAAATTTGTCCCTATTTTTGGGACTGTATTCCCCCATTATTGGCTTCATCCAGGTTTTGTGCTAAGGTTGAGAGCTATGGTAAGAACTGAATATGTTTGGGGGCAGGGGGCTATATTCCCCCATTACTAGCTTTGTCCAGTTGTTTTTTGCTAAGAGGTTGATGAGAGCTATGGTGAGAACTGAATTCACTGAATGTTTGGGGGCTGTATTCACCCATTATTGGCTTTGTTCAGGTGTTTTGTGCTAAGAGGTTGACAGCTGTGCTATGGTGAGAACTGAATTCACTAGATGGTAGCCATTTAAGTTTCCGTCTTCCTCTTTCACAAAACAGCGTATCTGGCATAGTGGTATGTTGCTCTGTTTTCCACAGGGTCCCCTGGGTTCAAGACGTGGCAGTGAAATGTATGGTGGTAACGCAGCATTTTATTCTAGCAACTTTCCAACATTATACAAGCAATCCTGTAAACCATCCTCAACTGAACTGATCTCAGTGACCCAAAATACCTTTAATACTGTAGAAACTTGGTTTTCTAGACGGTTTCTCCTACTAAATGCCAAAAAAACAAAACTCCTCCTCTTCTCCCCCACCACTCGGTCCCCCCCTTTAAACTTTACCATTTCCTCAAATAATGGTACTATCATCTCACCTGATCCAACTACAAAACTTTTAGGAATAACCATTGACAATAATCTCTCCTTCGATCAGCACATCAACAACAACATCAGGTTAGTTAACAGAAAAATAGGATCCCTATATCGTATCAAACCTTTTCTAACCCCAGCAACTAGAACCAAGATTGCACAATCTCATCTTTTATCAACTCTCCTATATGCTTCCCTATTTATACAAACCTTAAGAAAATTAATCTTAACAAACTTGCTACTTGCTATAACAACATAGCTAAACGCCACTAGTAACCCCTTTAGGACCCACCATTGTATAAACCTAAAACAACTAGGCTGGCTTGAATTTCAAAACTACCTTATAATTCCTCAACTCACTATTGCCCACAACATATTACACCTACCTGACAACACCCCAATACTCTCTCAACTTCTAATCCCTTACAATAATCTTAACTCACTTCGCTCCTCTAGTAAACTCATGACAAAATCTATAAAGGCAAACAACACAGCAGGTGATTCTCTATTCACTAACACAATAGGTAGAAGTTGGAATCTCTTACCTTGTGACATAACTCTGACTTCATCCCTGCCACTTTTCAAACAGAAAATTAAACTGTACTTCCAAAATCATTGGCTTTGTTCCTGCAGTACACCTGACTAACCTTTTTTTCTTACTCTGTTTCTCCTTCACTCTTTTTATCTCTACCCTATTCACTTCTGTTCTTTTTACTGTTGAGATTTAAGTATGTACATTTTGTACAATTGCTGATATTTAATGAACTGCATATTGTAAACTTGTTTCTCTTTGAAATTATCTTTCATTCTTTTTGTTTTTGTAATTTCTGATTTAGCTATATCTTAGAGCAGTCAATTTTTTATGTAATGTACTTAGTATATAGTGGAGCTTTTCTCCTCGGGCCTCTGCTGAAAATGGACATGTATCCAGCCAGACTAGCCCGGTCAACAAATGTAAAATAAAATAAATAAAATAAATGTTTAAAATGTGTCCCTGGTTTTTGGCCTTTTGTCCCCCCCCTCCCCAATAAATTTTGGCCTTTTCCAGATTTCTTGTGCTGCAAAGTTCAGAGATACAGCTGAGTGTCAAGTAGATTTTACAGGGAGCTGACAGCTGCAGGGGAACAAAAGTTTAGTGCTGCTTATGCTTAGTCTGCTTGCATTGTTAATAGCACAACAGCTAGTGCACTTGCTTTTGATGCTCAAGGTTGTGGGTTCTACTCACACAGTAGATAGATGCATTGCTTATACTGTACTGTGTTATAAAAGGGGTGGATGCTGCAGTCCTTTTTGGCAAAGATACCTAGTAACTATGAACCTGTTATCAGTTTGCTATCCATTCCCTATTGTGGTATTACTAGCTTATTATTTTTTTAATGCATGCAACATAGGCAATTTATTCTTCAAGAGCAACAAGCACTTTATTGTAGATGAAACAATGATTTTACTACTACAGAGATTGTGCATATTTACTGATACTGGTGGACTATAGAAGGCTGAGTAGACTTTTTATGATGGAAATGTTCTGAATTGGGTAGTTTTGTCATTTGGTGTATGCATTTTGTTTCATTGTTTACTGGAAAAATGCTCAAAACAATAAATTTAAAATGCCCTCTAACAACTGTACTATATTGTACAAGGAATATAATGTAATGCAGTCGGGAAGGTGTATCAAAGAGCATGTGTATGTTTCATGTTCAAGGGGCCTATGATTTTGAAAATAGCCCAAAGTTAATCTTTATCTGCCACTGGCAAAATGTATTTTCTTTGAATGTGGGTTTCAATGCTGTTTCAATGCATGTGAGTTTCAAAGGCAGAGAAATTTTAATGCTAAGTCTATTTTCATTGTGAGACTGCATTGCTTTGTTTAACAGATATCTATTAGGGTTTGTGCTGTAAAATGCAAAATAAAACTTTCAAATGAAATCCAAATCATCGCAGAAGTAAAGCAGTATGCACATTACAGTGCTTATGGTAAATGGGGCAAAATAACCAAGGAATGCGACATTGGAATGGCTGCAGGGGGGAGGCTCCATTCGACCATGATTTTGTGAGGGGGGGGGGAGCAATCTCAGACAGCCCCGGTTGAACTATACCTCTCAGTTGTCCATATTTTTGCAGAATGAATAGATATTTGCTTCTTATTTTTGGTTTGTTCCTCATACAAGTTGTGCTTTTCTAGCAAATAATTTAGGAATGAAGTCACTAAATGACAGACATTGAGTTTCAGATGTCATAACCTTCAGAAAAATGTATGCTAATGCAAGACCTGCTATTCTATCACTTGTCTTAAGTTTACACAAGAACAATTTTTAGTAGTGTTTGTATGTTCCCCCAATATTTGGCCTTGTCCAGATTTCCTGCATTAAGAGGTTGAGAGGTATGTGCAAATCGCTTTGTAGAATTAGGAATATCCAAACCTCTCCACTGTCCCCAATTTTGGCTCAAAATGTTGATCTCCCCTAATAATCCCTCCTCAAAATGGCAATTTTGGAAGAAAACGTGATTGAAGTCTCCAAGAATAATGGTGTTGGCTTAATGCATAGGGACACCATATTAGTTAGGTAGGAGATATGGACTGATGGGGTACATAGAGAGTTAGGTATGACACAGTAAGGAGTTTTGTTAATGCTAAGTTGGATGTAGAGGAATTCAACGTCATTATCTCACCTAGCAAGTCTGGAGATGAATTGTTCTTTAAGAATATGTAGACACCATCACCCTTTCATCTAAGGTGGTAGGCCTGAACTTGTGGCAGGTATTGAAATCCTGCATTAAAGGAGTGCTGTCATCGGTCTTGAACTAGGTCTCTGTGGTGATGCATATATAGATGTTTTCCAGGGGAAGCAGTGCTTGTAAGGAGTAGACTTTTTAGCTTAGGCTCTGAAAAGGAAATTGGTTATTTTCTAATTCATGTAGCTATAAAATTCAGTATAAAAACTGTAACAGTTTCTGAATGCAAACACACTATTTATTAAAGCAGCATCATGGTAGGGAGTACTTCATTACAGAGAGATTCAACTATGTACATAGACATGAGTTCCTTTATACAGTAGGTATAGGACAGAGTTCCTTTATACAGTAGGTATAGGACAGAACCCTACTATGGTGCGAATGCACAAACCTATACTCTCCATCTACTTTTATTGAAAAAGACTCTAGGGAACCCCCCCCCCACTAAAATACCACCGCGTGGCTCCCAGGTACTTGGCGTCGACCCTGACAGAACCCTACTATGGTGCGAATGCACAAACCTATACTCTCCATCTACTTTTATTGAAAAAGACTCTAGGGACCCCTCCCCCCACTAAAATACCACCGCGTGGCTCTCAGATTCTTGGCGTCGACCCTGACAGAACCCTACTATGGTGCGAATGCACAAACCTATACTCTCCATCTACTTTTATTGAAAAAGACTCTAGGGTAAAAGCTATACCCATATTTTAAGTATACCTAGCTAGGACAGCGTTCTGTAGGCAGGAAACCTAACTGTACCTTACAAATTTACTGGCAACCTAACATTACGCTGCCAAAACTCCAGGTCCTTGCAATTGGAAGGTGCTATTCAACACCTGAACCCTATACTTACATCTAGCTGCCTCTAAGGCCCTGCAAACTCCAGGCAGGTTTTCTGACGTCAGGGAGTTTTCATATTCCCCGCCAGATTCCGCCATTTTTACTCTTAGACTTGCTGGTACTGTTCTGTCCTCCTGCCCGGATGGCTCTCCTCTCCTAAAGGTACAAACAATTTGGAACAAACTTTTTTACTCTGAATATCATTTCTGCTGTTTTATTCAAGTATCGCCTCTCTGCAAGAGCGACACACCATCCAAGGCTCTTATGGGATGGCGTTGTTACTGGCGTTACATGTTTAAGCTAATTTAACATCAGAAAAAGTACAGTTTTGTACCTACCATAAATGTAGATGTCCGATAGGCATGCATCTGCAGTCCTTACAAATGGGTTGTCCTGTCGTCAGGCAGCCCTTCGGTCGGCCGGATTCCAAAGTCTGGGTCTGGCCTCGGCTGGTGTCGCACTTCACCCGACGTCATAGCGGCAGTTCTTCGGGTATAAAGGCATCAGCCGACGCCATTTTCCTCAGTGTTTCTTGCCCCAGATGCCAGGTGCCCTCTAGGAAGGCTAAATTTGGATAAATGCAAATGGTTCCAAATAGTAGAGAGCAAACAAAAAATAAGCATGTATGTACATATATACAAACAAATACACCATAATAGATTCCCCAGCTAGCTACAAGATGGGCAAATACCCTAGGAGTACCACAGAGGGAAGGAGGGTGGGTAATCCTGACTGCAGATGCATGCCTATCGGACATCTACATTTATGGTAGGTACAAAACTGTACTATGTCCTTCAAGGATGCATCTGCAGTCCTTACAAATGGGTAGAATACCATAGCCAAACTGGGGAGGAGGAGAAATAAGATTATGGTGTAGTTAAGATCCCTTGCAAAACAGCAGTGGCAAAACCTGCTCGGGATCTGGAGTATAAAGGTAAATTATAATGCTTGGCAAATGTATGCACGGAGCTCCAAGTAGCAGCCTCTAAAATGTCTTTGGTAGCCACTCCTCGTAGAAAAGCTGTGGTAGTGGCTGTAGCCCTTGTAGAGTGAGGCCTGATGTTTTCTGGAGTTTTCTTCCCATGGTAGGAGTAACAAAATCTAATGCAATTTCCTATCCACTTAGAGATTGTCTGTTTTGAAATTGCTTTTCCTTCCATTCCTGTTGCATATGCTACCAGTAGCTGGTCAGTTTTTCTATTGCTCTTGGTCCTGTCCAGGTAGTAGCGCAATTGTCTATGTACATCCAAGGTATGCAAAAGTCTTTCTCCCGTTCTGTGGGTTGGGGAAGAATGTAGGTAGGTGGATAGCTTGATTTAAAGATACCCTGGAGACCACCTTTGGCATAAAAGTAGGATTTGTTCTCATGGACACTCTATCTTGATGGAAGATCAGGAAGGGCTGTACTGCCATTAATGCCTGTAGCTCAGATACCCTTCTTGCTGAAGTGATTGCAAGCAGGAAAGCAGTTTTCCATGATAAGTATTGTAATTCTGCTGTTGCTGCTGGTTCGAAAGGAGGGAGTGTCAACTTTTCTAGCACAAAGTTCAAGTCCCATGCTGGCAATGGTGGCTTCCTAGGTGGTTTTACATTTTTAATTCCTCTCAGAAACTGCCTAAGCAGAGGATGTGAGAAGACTGGAGGATCCAAGTTGTATTCTGCTGAAATAGCTGATGCATGAATCTTAATGGAAGAATAGGACAGGCCGTTGTGGAAGAGCTCTGCCAAGTATTCTAGGATGTTGGCTATGTTTACCAGTGACACATTTTCTCCTTTTGCAGTACTCCAAATGTGATATCTTTTCCATTTTGCTGAATATTTTTTTCTTGTTGAGGGTCTGCGAGCCTCCAAGATAATGTCTTTAACCCTTTGGGATAAATTTGGGTTATTTGGTGTTATGCAATGTTCCAGGCAGTCAGCTGCAGTGTTTTCAGGTTTGGATGCAGGGTGTTGTAGTTGTTCTGTGTTAACAGTAAGGGAACTAGGGGCAGAGGCCATATTTGTTCCCGAGACATGCTCCTCAGTAATGGGTACCAATGTTGCCTTGGCCAGTCTGGAGCTATCAGGATGATCCTTGGACGGTCCTCTCTGGTCTTCAATAGCACCTTGTGCATCAAAGGAAGTGGTGGGAATGCATATGCTGTCAGGTTTTTCCAACTGAAAGATAGTGAGTCCACTTTCCAAGCAAGTGGGTGGTACGTCCTTGTGCAGAATTTCTTCAGTTGGTGATTGCGTGGGGATGCAAATAAGTCTATTTCTGGTAGTCCCCATTTCCCTGTAATGGTTTTGAAGATGTCCGGATGCAGCATCCATTCGTGGGCATCCGTGGTAGTTCTGCTTAGTATGTCTGCCAGAATGTTTTCTCTTCCTGGCACAAAAATTGCTTGTAACTGAATGTTGAAGCTCAGGGCCACATTCCAGAGGTCCATTGCCATCCGGCATAGAGGGTACGAATGTGTGCCTCCCTGTTTGTTGATGTACCACATAACTGTGGTGTTGTCTGTCCTTATCAACAGTTGACCTTGTCGAAGAAATGGTCTGAATGTCTGAATTGCCAGTTTTACTGCCAGCATTTCCTTTTGATTTATGTGTAGGTGCAGCTGGTCTTGAGTCCATACGCCTTGTATGCACTTGTCCAGCATGTGCGCCCCCCAACCGAGGTCTGAGGCGTCCGTTGTGATGGTCTGGCTTGGCTGAGTGCTGTGGAAGGGCAGCCCTTTGTTTGATTGACAGGCCTGAGCCCACCATTGGAATTCTTGCTTCAGGCATGGGATTATTGGAATTTGGGTTTCTAGGCTGTGCTTGTGCTGAGACCATAAATTCCTTAGGTACCACTGTAACTTTCTCATATGCAGTCTGGCATGTGGAACCAATATTATGCAGGATGCCATGAAACCCAAGGCTTGCAGGACTTTTCTTGCTGTTAGCTGGTTCTGCTTTGTTAATGCCAAGAAGTAGAGAGGTAGTTGCTCCTGTATTTCTACTGTTAGGAATGCCATTTGTTTTGATGTGTCCAGCTCTGCACCCAAAAAGGTTATCCTTTGGGATGGTATCAGCCTTGACTTTTTTATACTGACTGTGTATCCCAGGGCTTGCAGTAGATAAATGACCCTTTTCAAGTCTTCTGCTAGCTTGTTTTTGTTGTCCGCTTGCAACAGGCAGTCGTCCAGGTAAGGGTAGATTTGGATTCCCTGAAGCCTGCAATGAGCAATTACTGATGCCAGGCATTTCGTGAACACTCTGGGCGCAGTAGATAAGCCAAAGGGCAATGCTGAGAATTGATAATGCTCTGATCCTGCAAGAAATCTGAGGTATCTTCTGCAATTTGGTCGTATGGGGACGTGCAGGTATGCCTCCTTGAGATCTAGAGTTACCAGCCAAGACTCCTTGCCCAACATGGGAAGAAGTTGCTGTAGGGTCAGCATTTTGAATTTTGGGACAATGAGGTATGTGTTTAAAGCGGACAGGTCGAGAATAGGTCTCCATTGGTTTTCTTTTCTTGGTACCAGGAAGAGCCTGGAGTAAAATCCTTGTCCTTGCTCCATAGATGGTACCTTTTCTACAGCTCTCATCCTTAGTAAGTGAGTTATTTGTTTTAGAGCTTCTGCCTTTTGATTTGGAGGTAGGTTTGGCATTCCTCTCTTCCTTGGTAGAGTATGGAAGTGAAACCTGTAACCTTGGTCTATTGTCTGCAAAATCCACTTGTCTCCTGTGATGTAATGCCAGTTCACTGAAAATAAGGCTAGTTTTCCGCCTAAGGGTGCTTCTAGTTGTTCCCTGGTAGGCGGTGCCAGAGCCAAGTCACTGTGATTGTCCTGTAGTAGTGGTGGTGGCTGTATCCGTGGCTGTACCTCGCTGGTTGTTAGCCTGCCACTGACGTTCCCTGTAGGCACCTCTGGATTGACCTCTGCCTCTTGAGCGCCTATTCCTGCCTCTCTGAGCTCTGGAGGTGTCTGGAAAGGACCAATTCTTGGAGGGCCAATTCCTGCTAAACCTTGGAGGTTGGACCTGTAAGAAATCTTTGACTGTCTGGACAGATTTTGCCTTCTCTTCCATCTTCTTCAGCACCTGTTGTGCAGGAGAGCCAAACAAATTGATCTTGTCCATGGGAGCATCTAGTAGCTTTGATTTGACATGGTCTGGTAAGGCCTGCTCTTTTAACCATGCATGTCTTCTGATCACTGTGCCAGTCATGGCTGATCTAAAGGAAGCCTCCAGTGCATCATAGCCGCATTTTAAGGAATGATTACTGACCTGCTGAATGTTATGTACCATTTCCTGAACAGATTTTTTGTCTAATGGTTCATCTGAGGACAGCTGTTTAGTTAAATGGTCTAACATAAATTCTTGATACTGGATCATGTGGAATTGACAGTTCAAGGCCCTAGCTGAAAGAGTAGCAGAAGTGTAAACTTTTTACCCCATCTCTAAAGCCCTGGATTCCCTTTCAGAGGGAGGGTTTTGGCAGAGGTAGCTGCTACCGCCTTAGGTCCCTGGGAGATAGTTTCGGGATCTGCAAAAGGAGCCTTATACAAATGATAATGTGTGTCTGGTACCCTGTAGTACCTATCGGGCTTAGCAGGGGCCGGAGGAAGAGAATCAGGAGCAGTACAAGCATCATTAAATGTATCATCCACAACAGTAAGAACTGGAGGGATGGCTAAAGGCCTATGCTGTGGTAAATGCAGAAAGGTTCTAAGCCTTTTTCTAGAGTCTGAAAAATCCTGGCCCTGCCACTGAAATTGTTCCCTCATAGCATGCAAGGTTTCCCCAAAGGAAAATTCCTCAGGCAGAGAGGCAGAAGGAATGGACTCTTCAGCATCAGAGTCTTCATAAGGGGAGAAAGGGCCCTCTGGAGGGTTTGAATTATCTGAATCATCAGAGGAGTCATCTGTAGAAAATGGCTCAGGGGGCTCTGCTCTAGGCCTCTTCTCTGGAGGTGGGTGAGAGGCCCTGTCTGGGTGAGGTTGGGATCCCCGGATCAAAGAAATGAGATCCTCTGCTAGACTAAGCATTTGTGAACTAGAGCTAGGCCTGTGAGAGGGGGTCTAAGCAGGCACAGTTTTGGTAGATTTAGCTGCTTTAGCCCTGGCAAAGGTCTTAATCGACACGGTAGCAGGTGGCCTTGCAGCTCCACGTGCAGGGGTTGAAATATCCAAGGGGATAGTATCAGATAAATCCTGGGAACCTGCAAGAGCAGGTGGGATTTCAGTAGCCGATTCCACCAGGTTGGATGAGGCCTCGGTAGGAGGTAAGCTTTCGGCTGAAGGAAGAACCGCGTGCTCGGTTTCAGCCGAAACCGAGACACTCGCGGTTGGCTTAATCGTGGTTTCGGCCGAAACCGTGGACCGCGAGTGTCGGTCCTTTTCCTTGCACTTTTTAGATATTTGCGTAGTCGGAGGATCCGACGGCATAATGTAAGCAAAAGCGGAGCCGAAAAACTCCTCAGCAAATTCCGACCGACGTCTAAGCATCCGTCGGTTAAAAGAAGCACAGGCTAGACAAGCTGCTACGTCGTGGTCTGGGCCTAAACAAGGTAAGCAGTAAGAGTGGAAATCTTTATGAGGTATTTGTTTCCCACAAGTTAAACAGTTATTCACTTTTTCTGACATCGGCTGAGGCAAGAAAGAGTCCCCAACGGGGTACTTAGCTTTTTAGAAGTCTTCGGTAGTAGTAGAAGTATTCGGTAGTAGTAATCTCTGGTTCTGACCGACCGGCACTTGCGAACAGCTTCTGCTTCGGGCGCCACGCGCCAAGAAAGACTGGGGAAAATGGCATCGGCTGATGCCTTTATACCCGAAGAACTGCCGCTATGACGTCGGGTGAAGTGCGACACCAGCCGAGGCCAGACCCAGACTTTGGAATCCGGCCGACCGAAGGGCTGCCTGACGACAGGACAACCCATTTGTAAGGACTGCAGATGCATCCTTGAAGGACATCTGTGTTTTACTCTGCATTGTATCATTGTTGTAATGTTTATTTCCTCTCTGAGTGAGCGACAGACTACTTAACTGTTAACCAGTCATACCTAACGTTTAAATATATTCAAATTGCTACTGGCGTTCCTAGCATAGACTACGCTTAATGTGGCATAGCTGACTTTTACTGTTGTTCAATGGAATGATTATCTCTGTGTAAGAGCGAATGTCTAGCAATCGCAGGGCAGGCATACCTAAAGATTATATCTGTAGATGATGTTACTGGCGTTCCTAGCTTAATCTAATGATACCAGATGTGTTAGTTTGCTTATATTTGCTTATATCAGGGCCAGGCTGTTAAAACCAATGTATTCGGCTATACACTAACTGTTTTTATTAGCATTTAAGTGAAGTTTGATGGTGAATGGTACTGTGTATTATCTTCGCCTCTCCCCTACTGCCTACCTCAATCTAACTCAAGCTACTATAACCTGCTGCATATTACTGTAGTTTCTAATACCAAGCTATTGCATGTAACGTGTCATTTAAACGTGGTATCTCTCCTTTATCTTATTCTAGGAACCCCCCACACTAAAATACCACCGCGTGGCTCCCAGCTTCTTGGCGTCGACCCTGACAGAACCCTACTATGGTGCGAATGCACAAACCTATACTCTCCATCTACTTTTATTGAAAAAGACTCTAGGGTAAAAGCTATACCCATATTTTAAGTATATCTAGCTAGGACAGCGTTCTGTAGGCAGGAAACCTAACAGTACCTTACAAATTTACTGGCAACCTAACATTACACTGCCAAAACTCCAGGTCCTTGCAATTGGAAGGTGCTATTCAACACCTGAACCCTATACTTACATCTAGCTGCCTCTAAGGCCCTGCAAACTCCAGGCAGGTGTATTCCCCACTCCGCTTCGCCCTCGCTTCGCTCGGGCTCGCTCCGCGCCCCACCCTGCCCCCACTACCTCTAAATTTATAGGGATATCTAGCCCATCCCACCCTTCTCCCTTCCAATCACGGCTGTCCTCCAATTAACAACTCCTCCTCCCACACTCTTAGCCATCCCCCTAAATTTAGTAAGCCCTCCTAATCCTTCCATCCCATACGCTACCACTTTCTCATTATCATGGTCAAAACTATGTATTCCATCATCTCTTCACTAATTTTACTTCTTCTTATCCCTTACCTTTTATCACGATATGAACACCAAACACTATTAGGAATTCCCTTCCCCAAGGCTCACACTACCACACACACACACCTTCCACCTAACCTAATAGTACCTTCTCCCCACCCTGCAAAAACTCTAGGCTTCAATAAAATACATCTAACCCTTCACTACCCTAGCTCATCCAAAAATAAATCTAACCTCAAAATACTATACAAACTTCAAAGATTCTTAGATCACCTAAAACAATGTATTACTCAACATGGTGACATTCACCCTAATCCAGGCCCCGCCACCAATCGAGATTCTGTCACTTCAACATTACCCCAAACTCCTACTAGCTCCCTCCTCATCTTTCATCTCAACCTAAGAAGCATAAACAACAAAGTACATAGCTTACATGCTATGATAGCCACACATTCCCAAGACATCATGTGCCTTTCAGAAACATGGCTCAAACCCGCCACAAAGGATGAAGAAATTCTTCCACCTGGCTATAACATCCTAAGGATTGATCGAATGACCAAAAAGGGCGGGGGAATAGCTGTAATGTTTAAGAACAGATTAAACATCATTAGGAACCCATTGCATCCTCCCCAGGTCTCTAATATTGAACTTATTGCACTAAAGATTTGCCTAAACTCCCAAAAAATGTATCAATCTTGTAGTAATCTATATTCCACCAGGGAAGAACCTTGAAAACCTAGAGCAAACTTTAAGTTGGTTAGCCACCAACTACCCTCAAGAAACCATGGTACTAGGGGACTTCAATATTGACTGGTCCCACTGCTCCGCCAAGACAAATCCCCATCCAATCAATCTATATGGCTTCTCCCAAAATATTACATCTCCAACTAGAATTGGTAACATACAGCAAAAAGAGAGCACGATTGACTGGATTCTCACCAATAAAGATGCGAACAACTATACCACTGGTACCCTCCCCAACGACCTTAGTGACCACCTTGTCACTTACATTATAAAGCACAAACTTTCTTGTACCAACCCACCCTTATATAAACTTATCAAAAATAGGAAAAAGTTCAATCCAGAACTATTCCTAGCGGAACTAAAATTCTGCAATTGGTCTATCCTAAATACTCTACCCTTAGCCGAGAGCGTGTTATACTTCAATGACACATTCCTAAACATTCTCGACTCCCATGCCCCAACTCGTCTAATTAGAACCAAGGACCGCATAGCTCCCTGGCTAACAAGAGAAACCAAAGCAAAAATTAAACTCCGTGACCAGGCTTGGGACAAATGGAGAGCTACCAAAACTCCCCTAGATCGCATTAAATTTCAGCAGCTTAGAAACTCCACGAAATCTGACATTACTAGAGATAAAAAACAGTATTTCTGTCACCTCCAGGACAAACACCAGACTAACCCAAAAAAGTTCTGGGCTGGATTTAATAACCTCCTCCATCCTGGTAAATCTTCTACCCCAACACCCGAGAAACTCACTAGTAAAGATCCAGAAGAAGTAGCCAATACCTTTAACACTTTTTTTACAGAGACCATCCAGTCCCTAGCCAATCATCTACCTACTTCCTCCCCCTCCTTAACTCTTCCTAATGACTCACCTCCTCTCTCCTTTAACCTACAACCAGTATCTACCTCCTATATTCGTACCCTATTAAAAAAACTGAAACCGTCCACCCTAGCGGCCGATCGTCTCCCAGCGGAATACCTACAAATAGCGTCTGATGTCATTGCCTATCCCATATCAATCTTGATTAACAGATCCATAACTGAGGTTACCATCCCCCCATTTGGAAAATTTCGTACATCATTCCACTTCATAAGGGAGGCTCCTCCACGGAAACATCTAACTATAGGCCTATCGCAATACTGTCTCCAATAGCTAAAATTATGGAACGGTGTGTTCACAAACAACTCCTACACTACCTCACCATCAATAATCTTCTGTCTATAACCCAGCATGGTTTTCGTCCCCATCACAGTACTACCACTGCCCTCCTCTCCTTTGTTGACTCAGTAAATAGCAACCGTAACAAAAAACTTATATCCTCTGCTCTCTTTCTTGACCTATCGAAAGCTTTCGACATGGTTAACCACCAACTATTACTCCACACCCTGCAAACCCTTCATCTTGACAACTTGGCTCTAAGCTGGTTTAAGGACTACCTTTCTGGCAGGCAACAAGCAGTCCAATGGCAAAATAGTCTATCTCACCTGCTCTCTAACAACATTGGTGTTCCACAGGGCTCCATACTTGGTCCCCTTCTTTTCTCTGTTTTTATAAATGATCTTCACACAGTCATCCCCAGAGCCACCTGCATTCAATATGCAGATGACTCTACCCTGATCTGCTCTGATCTTTCTCTCCAGAATCTCCAAGCAGACACCCAACAATGTTTTGCCAAAGTTGAAAAATGGTTCTCCGACCTGAAACTCATACTAAACCCAACTAAAACCAAGTTACTTCTATTTTTCCCCTCGTCTACCACTCCCCTAGCACAAGAACCCCAACCTGCTAATCCTAGGACCTTTTTTGTGGAATCCTTTAATGGCACCATCATTGAGCCTGTCTCCTATACCAAACTATTAGGTGTCACTATTGACCACAAGCTTAAATTCGATATGCACATTGCCCAAACCATTAAGTCAGTTAACAAGAAACTAGGCTCAATGTACAGAATCAAGAACTTTCTTACTCCTCATGCAAAATTAACCATTGCTCGTACTCATCTCCTTTCCACCCTACTATATGCCTCCCCGATATTTTCCTTCCTCAATAAACGTGAGCTCAATAACCTCTCTACTACCTACCATCATATTGCCAGATTCATAACAGGTACACCCTATCGTACCCGCCATTGCCTCAACCTCAAGAAACTTGGCTGGTTAGAACTGCCCAATCTTCTTAAATTAAATCAACTCACGGAAGCATTCAAAATAATTAATCAACCTGATAAAACCCCCTCACTGAGCAAAACCCTGACCCCCTACACCAACTTAAGTTGCCTTCGATCTTCAAACAGTATTCAGGTATTAACCATCAAATCTAATAACATGGGCGGCGATGCTCTTTATGCTAACTCCATTGGAAAGCAATGGAATTCCCTTCCCAACAACCTAAGGCTCATGACTTCACTCAATCTATTCAAAAATAATCTCAGAGAATTACTTAAGTCTCACTGGTTATGCCCATGTCCTAACCCAGATTAATTCCTATAGGTCTCACAGTACCTTTACTCTCTTCTTCCTCTCAAGTTATTAACTAGCATTTCACTACCTCCACATGTACCCGTGTCATGTGACCAACTCAACAAATGATTTGTTCAAACTATCAGCATGTATATGAAGATGTCTTAGCATTTTATTATTATACTAATGTAGTTTCTTCTATCTAATTGTAGTGTGATACTTTTCTTAATAGTGGGAGCTTTTCTCCCCGGGCCTCTACTGAAAAAGGACATGTATCCAGCTAGACAAGCCCGGTCAACAAATGTAAAATAAAATAAAATAAAATAAATAAAATAAAATACCTTTCTGTCAAAAACAAACACACACCATGGTCACACAGAGTTTAAAGTTGTTGTAACTTTGAAAAAATCTATTTATGTATTTCTTGCACTAAGAAGTTGAGGTGTGTGTGACAGATTCAGAGAGAGAGAGAGAGAAATGCCCTAGTTAGATCTAACAGGTGGAATTTATTTTCAAGTGCATTTTCAAGGAATTGTGAGCTTCAAGGGAAGCAAAGGTTACTGCTGCTCATGCTAAGTCTGCTTAAAATGTGCAACTGTTTTGTTTAGCAAATGGTATCATTATTGTGGTATAGAATTTTAAAGCAGTGTTAGGACAGTAGGTAGCATCTTGATGCAAAGGGCTGTATGTTCTATTCATACAGCATGTACATTTGTATTTTAAGGGGGGTATGGTACTGCTGTTCTTAGTATGTCCTCCTTTGGATGAGACACCTAATAACTATGAACCTGTTTTTCAGCCTGCCACCCATTCCCTATTGCAATATATCAACTTACCATTTATTTTAATGCACAGGCAATTTATACTTCAAGGGCAACAGGCACTGAATTTGTAAATGAAACACTGAAATATAAAGCTTTTTCTAGCAACAACCTCTTCATTGGTTTCAGATCTCTTTAATGTGGAATTATTTAGGTGACTTTTACTTCTGCAGAGATTCTGCATATTGATTGATATTGGTGGATTGTATGACAGACGTTTGAGTGGCCCTTTATGGTTGAAATGTTCTGAATTGGGCAAGTTGTCATTATTGGTTCATATGATTTGTTTCATTGCTTAAAGGAAAAATGCTCAGAACTATAAATTTAAAACACACTCAAATAAGTGGTGCTGTATTATACAAGGGATATAATTCAATTATTATGTAGTATAATTAATACAGTCAGGAAGGTGAATCAAATAACTTTTGCATGGTTCTAAAAATGTGTGCAAGGAGCCTATGATTTGGAAACAGGCCAAAGATAAACTTACCCTGCCACTGGCCAGATGCATGTTCGTTGAATGTGGGTTTCGATGCTGTTTCAGTGAATGTGGGTTTCAAAGGTAGAGAAGTTTTAATGCTGTTTGTTTTCATTGTAAGACTATTGCTTTGTTTAGGTTTAGTAAATGTCTATCAGTGTTTGTGCTATAAAATTTGAAATAAAAGTTGTAAATGAAATCCAGATATCTGTAATCATTGTAGAAGTAAAGCATAAAACAGTATGCACACTGAGAGATTTGAACAGTGTCTATGACAAATGGGAAGAAATAGCCAAGTAATGGGACAGTGGAATGGCTGTGTGGGTGGGGGTGGGGGTGGGGCTGAGTGGGTGGGGCAACAGAGGGGGTGGGGCTGCATGGGCAGGGCTTGGGTTTGCACCCCCCTGCAAAAAATCCTGCGGGCTCCCTTGGTGGTAATATGATTAATTTCATAATGGTAACTATGGATTATATTTTGTCAAATAATTTTTTTACATTTGAAGGTGAATATTATAAACAGGTACAGGGCGTTGCAATGAGCGCAACATGTGTCCTTCTGTATGCCAATCTGGTACTGTATGCATGGGAAAAAACATATTTTCAACAGTGCATACAGTCAGTCATTCTCTACATATTTCCGTTACCTGGATGATATTTTCATCCTATGGAAGGATAATCAGGTGAACATTACAGAATTTAAAGACTATGCTAACCAGATTTGTGCTTATTTTAAATTCACATTTCATTGTTCTGAAGAATCTATTAATTATCAGGATTTAACTATTTATAAGGACAAGGTTAATAATATCTTTTCTTCAAAAATTTACAGGAAAGATACTTTTTCTAATAGCTATTTAGACATCCGTAGTTGCAACCCTTCACATTATAAGAAAAATAATTTTAAAGGTCAGCTGGTGAGGGCAAGTAGGATGTATTCTAATAAAGAAGTGTTTAAGAGAGAAGTACAAATTATCACCAATATGTTCAAACTGAGAGGTTACCCTGACAAATTTTTAACAATGATAGTTAACAAAGATTTGGATGGTTGGGGGAATAAGTTTAAACCATTATTGGGGAGTGGTACCCCATTTTCCCCTGCCCCGAAGACTAAAGAACTGAATAGTTCAAGATTTAGATCAGGGATGGAGATACCTTATGGGGAAGGGGAAAAAGTAGTAAAAAACAATACTTAAAAAGAACTGGAATATTTTTAAAAGTAACCAGGAGATTTTTAATATTTTGGGAGAGACCCCCACCTTTGTTTATAAAATGGGTAGAAATATTAAATATTTAGTAGAACACATGATATTCAAACCACTGGTCTTGAAAGGTACCACCAAATGTGGTCAAACCAGTCAATGTCTCTGGATTTTAGATAGTGACGTAACATATATTAAAAGAATAGGCAAGGTATTAATTTGCAAAAGGGCAATTGTAATACAAAAGGAGTGGTGTATATTTGTGCTTGTCAGACATGTCAGAATTACTATGTAGGTAAAACTGAGAGGCGACTTAGAACTAGGATTTACAAACACATGTACGCTATAGCCAAATATAACTCTACTAATGCCTTTTTTAGACACACACAGATATGTCAAAGTGATGAAAAAACTAAATTTAAGTTTGGTATATTAGCTGCTATACCACAGAAGATTAGGGGTGGTTGGTGGGAACTAGAATTAGAGCTTAAAGATATTTATTGGATCATTAAATTAAATGCTAGTGTAGTACCAGGTCTAAATGACAATGCCCCACTGCTTCCTGCGCTGAAAAAAAGAGCTTTACCCTTATAATGTTGTGGTGCACTGTTATATATTTGTAATAATTTCAACAAATTTAATGTTTTGGGAAACAAAATATATGTTTTTAATATGGTCATCTACTAATTTTATGGTTCTTATGTATTTAATATGGTATGTTTGGATTTTCTATTTTTGCTTTTGTATCTTTGTAATGTCATAGAAGATGCATTGATTTTTAAGAATATTATGTCTTTAACAGGGTCATTACACTGTTAATTAGATTACTGGTGCGATGGAGGGTATATAAGGAGGAGAAATGGTCAGGTTCATTTATGTTCTGATGAAGTCCCAGAGTGTTCAAAAAGGGATGAAAGCATTTGCTCAAATGTTATAATAAGGTCGAATAAAGTGCTTTTATTAAATCACTAACTGTTGTGGAGTTTATGGTGAAGTTTAAGCTTGGAGGCACTAATGCTGGTTAACAGGAAAATCTTTTTGCTAGCATCACAGATTAGGCATTAACCTAGAAATTAAAATCACCCAATACTAACAAGTTACGGAATAACAACACTGGCTGACAAGAAAATCTGCAGATTCCTGAAGGAGTGTTCTAGGACTGTCAAATGGACGATAAACTAGGAGGAACCCACAGCTTGTTTCTGTGCTCATGACATACTCAGAGGTATCAGTAGCACCAAACACAACTGTGGTCAGTCATAGTGAAGGGAAGAGAAAAACAAATCACTATTCAACCACTAATCTTGCCAGTTTTGGAGCATCAAGCCAATGGCACTGCTGTTGTTAGTTAAGGACAAAAGCTGTTATCCAGCCAGTTTTTCAAGATGAAAGCAAAATAAACATCCTGCAACAAGTATGAATTAATACCAGATGAACCAGTACTGGAATAAAATATCTGCAAAGGGGACCAGTACAGCCAAGGTCACTGATATCTGGCCAAAATAAAAATACTCCCTGGGTACACTGTACAGAAATGAAACTTGAAAATAGAAATGTTTCACCCCTGGGTTATTCTAATAACTGGATGACCCATAGAGTAAGAAAGCCCTATACCAGTCCACTCCTATGCTAACTACAAATATGACACTTGTAACAGATATAAAAAAACATTCAAATTACATTTGACTGGAGTAAAAGTTTAGAAAGCTAGGAGGTGATTCTTTGAATAATGTAAAATATTTACACCCACTCTCTCTAACTAGCAAAACAGGAAACTGCTAAAAGTGATGAAACAGCTTTGGTGATGCAGACAAAGCTTTTAAAAAGTTTCATAATCAATACAAATATAACACAACTTCTGGACCATGGGAAAACAAACAAAACTGCAAGCCAGTGAAATCTACGTTAATAACTGTGTACTTAAGATCTGCATTATCCATGGACATTGTAGAATGAGATGGTACGTGCCACTTACAATTTGACTCAAATCTGGTAAAATGTGGAAGTCCAAAATACCTCATATCACGACCCACACTATACAAATAATGATCAGTCAAAAGTAGGAAAGTTCAAAAAAATTGATACCCTGTACAGCAGCAAGTGACATTACAGCCCAGAACACTATCCAGTGAAGTTAAGAAGTTAAAAATAAGAACAGCAAATCCCCAAAATAGGAACAGTGCTAAATTATATGTCCAGCTCTTGACACCACCAGGACCCAACTAATAGAAAACAAACATCCAGCTCCCACAGTCCAAATAAGCCATCTGCTAGAATTGTCAGAACAAAATGCTAGGACTTACAACACTAAAACAGTGCTAAAGCTATCACTCCAAAGTACATGGGAGCAGACAAAGTTGCAGACAGCAAAAGTCCAAAGATGTTAGTAGAATTCCAGGAAGGCATTATTGATGCCAGAAGTTAAATTATTACTGTTCCGTCATTAACCAGGGAACCTGTCTTGGAAATAATACATATATGAACAAATGTATATCTGAATGACCAAAGTTAAGAATAAAGTGCTGGAGGCAGTCTGATGTGAGACTACAGCTCTCAAATATGCATGTGAACTGCATTCTTGTAGTCATGATGATTAAATTCCATAACTCAATGTCTGAAGTATGAAGGTCGAGTCTTCTGACGGTTGTCATTATACAAACAACCCAAGTGCAGTGTGTTTTTCTATTTTTCTAGAGTTGCTAGAATCAGTTTTGAATGTCATTGAGCTATTTGGCACAGTATTTCCATATTTCACATATTTTATGATGTTATACATAAAACAGCCCTTAAATACCTCAAAGGGCTACAACTACCCAACACCTTCCCTTACTCTAAACTAATTAAAACTTACAACACAGTCCAAAAACCAGAATAAAAATCCAGCCTTAAAACATATCATTCAGCATTACTCACAGCCAGAACTCTTCACTTAAAACAAACTATTCCTCGCAATACACAAGTCAAAAATCTTAGGTAAATGCCTTGCACTATATTGCTAAAATCTGGAATTACATCCCTCTGTCACAGAGACATAACAGTAAACTTCACAAGTTCAAAACAGATAAAGCAATTTTTGAAAGACACATGGATCTGTTCCTGTTCATGTCCTCGTTAAGCTACTGCACACTTCAATCACTTACTGTAGCTTCTTACAGCCACAGGGACTCAATCCCTCCTATTTATTTATTTATTTAACTATTTAATATTGTTTACAGGGGTAGAGCACACATTAAATCTGACCATTTGCAGCCTCAGCCTGGTATATATATATATATATATATATATATATATATATATATATATATATATATAGTAGCAACAGTTAAGCTAACATTTAAAGATAAAGTTTAAATGCTTGAAACAAACTTTCTTTTTCACACACAAGTGTTTGCATGCATCTTTACTGATGCAAACAATTTTCTCATATTTACAGCATTAATATTTATGGATGGGCAGGAGGCACTTACGTCACTTTGGGTGTCCTGCTCTTAATTATGCTAGGTTAGTGTGGGTAACTAATTTAGTATTAGTTATATAATTGCCAAACTATTATATTAACAGTTTGGCACAAAATCTAACCAACTAATCATTATTTTCTTTCTGCCAAACTGTTAACTTTAACAGTATTCCACTCAAGCAGTTCCTATCTGATCAGCTGCTATTACTGGATTGTCTCACTCTATTTCATTTAATATCTGAAATGTGGTTGTTATTTTATGCATTTATTTTGTTGCTTTATGCATACTGCAATTGTTACATTGGTCCAATGCAGCATACTGTTATTCTATCATATTTTAACATACTAGTTACAGCAGTCATTCACTTATTATGCTTTTTGTTTGACTATGCAGTTTGTTTGCTTACACACACACACACACACACACACACATATATATATATATATATATATATATATATAAACACACGTGTGTGTGTGTACATATGTGTATGCATGTTTACATACACACGCGCACACACATACATTTATATTTGACACTACTAGTGGAACATTTCTCCCTGAGGCCCCACTGAAAGGGAGTTCAGTAAACAAATGCAAACAAATAAATAACCAAAGGACTGCTGTTTTTCCCCAACAACTACTCTTCCTATTTGGTTTCCCTATGACAATGAACTGAAAGTAATTGAATGATACAAAACCTTAAACACGCATATTTGTAGCTATCGAAATTTTACAACCAGATAAGCACTAACAAAAAACAAACAGAAAGAATGCAGAAGTGCATCTGTTCCTTAATCTTGCTCGAAAATGAAGTAAACACTGAAAGACTTTAAATGTGGTGCTAGAAATGGCAGTGCAATGACTTTGCTTCATCTAAGGTCATGGGAAAGTAGCCCTTATATCAGTGCAATGAAGCCTCTAAAATTCGTGACTTGTCATCTTATCTTCCTTGCCTAGTTTTCCAACAACATGCCTCTAACTTAAAGGCAGACTACTGTGGCACTCCATTAAAAAAAAAATCACCCTCAAGCATTTAAATAATAGGAAATTACTCTGAAATCAAAATCCATTTGGCATCACTGTATTCACATATGGACAGAGGTAAGCAAGTATATGAAGAAACTCCTACAGAGGTAAAATTATTTTTCCGGATTAAGAGAAGACTGATAGAATATGATGAATTACAAAATAGAGGATGTCAGGTGTAGGTTAACAAGAGTTCAACCTGCGGCAAAGAGATGTGAACTGAGTTTTGCAGGTTTCATATTCTCCACAGTCTTTCTAGTCACAATGTTTGGGATTTAAGATGCTGCAGAAAAAAATGAAAATGTTGCTTTCTGTTATGTATTACATCTGGAAACATGACAGCAATGTTAAGCATGCTTGAGATTTTGATTGTGCTCTGTCTACAATGCATGTAACCCAGTTAACAAATAAACAAAACAAAGTTTTTTTTTCTGTAATAAAATGTCCCCAACCTATGAGTATTAAAAATCATAGCAATGTCCTAAAAACAGGAAAAAAAAATAAAATAAGAGTCAGGAAAAGGAACACTGCCTTATTTTGCAGAATAAATAATCTTCAGATACTGCACCCTATGCAGATAGTGATCAAGAATTGTTCTACAGGCTTAAATTTAGTTCTTTAATAATGTGTGTATCCTTAAGCTCGCCTAGCTTTATGAAGAAAATCTCTAATTCTAGGTGGAGCAAAGATAAATTTGAGGACAAAAATCAAAGCACTATGCCTAAATCGTAGAAGTTGAAAGTTATGATCCAGAGTACCAATATGCAGTTTACAAAAGAAAGATGTTAGTATCCTCTCAATCATTTGTCTTCTTAATTTATTGCGATCTTTGGTTCACGCGACCACTCGATCAAAGGGTTGGGAAAATGCTTCTAGAAGCCTGGTGGCCTCCAGAGTCCCCAGCTTAATTTGGTTACTTCTTACACAGTTGTTACCAAGCTGTCTTGGTCAGTTGCTGTACTAAAAGGATGCAAGGATAGGCAACATTGAACAGTAACAACACATTTCTTTCCACAATTACTTGTTTGTTCATGCCATCATTGGATGAAAAGGAGGTTTAAAAAACTCAAAAATACATTTCGGAGAACTGAGAAAGCCATGGTGTCCAGAAAGAAAAGCTGAAAAGTAAGACAAAAAGGCAGTAAAAAGTAACCTTTGTTGTGTAGTGAGCCTCGTGAGGACGGGGGGGCACCACAAAGCCCTTCATCTAAAGCACCATTTCACTTAAGGACTACTCGGTATATAGGGTTGTAATGTAACAACAATGCAACTAAATTCCAGTCATTGTGAATGTCACTTTGTGAGATGTGCCAACAAACTGTGGTATGCAGGCAACTCGTAATGTACGACCATTGTAATCACTTTGTGCATAGTATTTCTAAAATTTTGCAGCATGAAAAAAAGCTTGCATTAGAAGGGTGCCAGTGATATGGTGATACTTACCCTGAAAATGTCCAGGGGACTATGACTTGACGCTTGCTGCGGGCCCCCAAAATGTTACCACTGTCCCTGATGTCATGTAAATAAATGGACATATTCCCCAATTAACATAAACGCTTTTGGGTGATCCTAGTATACACTGCAGATTCTGCAATAGACTGCGCACTCAAGCACACATCCTCTCCTCCAAAAAAAGGAGGTGAGCAGACTAAGCCTCCTCCTTACTCTCCACCCCATGCCAGCATTACCAGGGGTGCCACTCACTACTGAACCTGGATCACCTAAGCTATAGTCAGGATTTTATCCCTCCATGCCAGAGACAGCCTGATGTATTACACTGTTTGAGAGGCCTTGCATCATTCTGCCTATCTTCAACAGCTAAATTGCATTAACACTTTGCAAGAAACTAGTACATTTTGTCCTTACTTTTTATAGGATTTATAAGAGTTTTGAGCCAATTTATTCTTTTAACCATAAAAACATTGCAAATACCTGTACACCATTTTTCAAGACTGACTAGGTCAGTTACTCATGGGGGTAAATTTGAGGGCACTCATCCAGTCACCCAGGTTCTTCTGTACGTAGGAAAATAATGTATCACTTTATTTATTTTACATTTGTTGTCTGGGCTAGTCTAACTGGATATATGTCCATTTTTAGTAACATAAAAAATTACAAAGAAATATAAAAAATGAAATTATAGTAATATATATACACTGACAAATCTGGTTAATAGGAAATCATTTGAAGAAGAGCTATCAAATACAATGAAAACTGGAGTTTCAAAAATGACATGGAGGTACATTCCATAATGCAAAAAGGAGGCATACAATCTAGTTCAATGTACAGGTAAAGTACATCACTTAATGGCAAAGAAAAAAAAACAGGAGGTATACAGTCTAATGCCATACACAATACATTACACAATGAAAGAGGCTGCTTAATGATCAGTAGTAGTAATAATTAGTTACAAAGAAAAATTAATAATAAATTGTTTTTAATAAAAAAATTTTTTCCAAATAAGTGACAGAGAGAATGAAATTGATGAGATACAGAGCATAGAGGCCATATGTTGTTAAAAAGGAAATGACAGAAGATTTAATTAAAGGAAAAAAGGGGAGACAGAGCAGAATTTGGGTAGAGGACAGGTTTAGGCAGGTTTAGTACATTGGCATGACCAGTGTGTTTTGAGAAGAAGTTTCAGTCTTTTTTTGTAGAGTGATACAGAGGAAATAGAGGAAAGGTCACAGGGGAGAAGATTCCAGAATTTTCCCACAGTACTGGAGAAGAGAGAATCCCCAGCCCTGTTGTTAGATTTAGATGTTTTGACTAGAAGTTTCTGAGATGAACGTAAGGACTTCAGATTATTATAGGGGGTGATGATGGTAGAGAGACTAGGAGTATCGGAAGGTTGGTAGAGAGTTTTATGTGCAATGATTAGTTGGTGCTACTTGATCAGATTCTGTAGTTCCAGCCATTCAAGCTACTTTAAGTTAACACAGTGGTGAGTTTTAAATGGGTTACCAGTAGCAAATCTTGCTATATTATTGTAGGAGCTTTCCAACTTACTGAGGTTGCTCTTAGATTGGTTGGTGAAAATGGAAGAGGCATAGAAGGGTGTAGAGATTAGATGAGTATGTGCAATAGTAGTTCTAGCTGTGGGTGATAGGAAGGGTTTTATTCTGTACAGAGAGACAAGTTTTTTGTTGACAGATTTAATAGTGTTGTTAACGTGTATGTTAAAGGAAAGGATTGTTATCTATGGTGACACCAAGTAGCTTGGTAGTTAGGTCGGGTGATATTATGGTGCCATTTGTGGAAGAAACAGAAAAATCTAAGGGGGAGGATTTCAGATTAGGATTGAAAAGGAGGAGTTTAGTTTTTTTGGGTTTAAGAGTAGGCAACGATGAGTGAACCATTGTTCCACAGTGTTAAAGACATTTTGGATAATGGAGTGAAGGTCAGAGGAGGTTTTAGTGGAGCATATAAGTGTGGAGTCATCAGCATATTGTATGGAAGTAGCTTGGGGAATTGCTTGATGAAGCTCGTTGATGAATATGGAGAAAAGGAGAGCTCCTAATATGGACCCTTGAGGTATACCGAGGTTAACTGGTAGGTGGGTAGATAGAGTGTTATGCCAAAGTACAGCCTGTTGTCTTTTATTTAGGTAGGATTGGAACCATTTGATAGAGAGTGCATGTAAAGATAGGAATTTGAGGATAGCTATCAGAATTTGATGATTTACCATACTGAATGCTTTGGACAGATCGATAAATAGTGCTGTGGAGAGCAAACTGCAGTTACAGTTTTTGTTGATACAATCTGTAAAGGAAAGGAGGGCAGTGGTAGTCCTATGGGAAGGTCTGAAACCATGTTGACAGGTAGAGAGAAAGTTATTGTGGATTAGGTGGTCTAGTAACTGTCTATGTATGCATTTCTCCATGATCTTTGCCAAAGGGGAAAGAAGAACTATGGGATGATAATTGGAGAATTCGGTTGAGTTGCCACCTTTGTGGAGGGGGACAATATGGGATACTTTCCAGACACTAGGTATGTGGCCTTCACTAACAGTTCTATTGATAAGAATGGAGATGGGGTAAGCAATTGATTTGGCAAATTTCTGTAGGTATTCAGCAGGTATTTGGTCTGCTGAAGGAGAGCATGGTTTCAATTTTTGGATTAGGGCAAGAATATGGGTTGTTGGGACTGGTTGGAGAATAAATGGTGGGGGTGGAGTTTTGTTGTAGGTAGGTAAAGTAAAATTACCAGATGATAATTGACTGGCAAGTGTTTGGATAGCATCAGTGAAAAAGGAATTGAAGGCATTGGCAGTATATATGGAATTTTCTTGGTCAGTATTTTGTGGGTTTGGTGTACTGGATTGACCTAGATGTAGTAATTGGTTGACGCTCACCCAGAACTTTTGTGGGTTCTTATGGTTAGCCTTCTGAAACTGAAGGTAGTAGTTTCTTTTATCTGACAGTATAGCTTTCTTAGTGTTATTTCTTAATTCTCTGAAAATTTGTTGGTCAATAGGATTTTTAGTCATTCTCCATTTAGCCCAGTATTTATTTATAAGATGCATTTTCTGTTTTGTTTCTTTTGAAAGCCAAGGGGCAGATTTGGTTTTGAATCTGATTGCATGGGTTAGGGCATGGTGATCAAGAATGGCTAAAACATTTGAATTAAAGTATTGTACTGCTTCTTCTAGAGGGAGGTAATTTAAGGGAGACCAGTTGCATGCTCTAAGTTCCTTTTGGAAGAGATCAGGGTTGAAGTTCTTTTTGGACCTAATATTCCTGATAGTGGTAGGAAAGGGAGAAAAGGATTTGTGCCTGATAATGTAGGTAAGTGAGTGGTCACTTATATCATCAGGAAGGGTTCCAGATTCATATGTTTGGGGATGGTTGTTTATAAGAATCCAGTCTAATGTGTTCTCCTTCTTGTTGTGTTTGTTTATCCTGGTGGGGGAGGTGATGGTTTAGGAGAAACCGTGAAGGTTAATGTGGGTGGTAGGGTGGCTACTACTACAGCAATTCCAATCAATGTTTATATCACCAAGGATTAAGGTTTCTTGGGGAAGGTGTTGAGATAACCAGCATAGGATATTTTCCATGGTGGTATTGTTGTTACTGGGGGGTAGATAGATACAAATAATATAGATGGCTTTGGCTTTGTTAAGTTCAAGTTTGGATATGAACATTTCTGCATTGGTATTCGGAGGCAGTTTAGTGTCATAAGTAGTTAATTGTAATCCTGATTTAAATAGAATAGCAACCGCCCACCCTTTTTGGTTACACGGTCAAGTCTTAGAATATTACACCTTGGTGGGATGACTTCATTATCTTTAGTTGTAGGTTTTAGCCAGGTTTCCATTAAACAAAGAATGTCGAAGGAGTAGACATCTAAGAGGGCATGGAGTTGAGCTATTTTATTGCTAATGCTTCGAACATTAAGGTGAGCTACAAGGAGTGAATTAGATTGTCTAGTGATGAAAAAATTAGTGGATTGGTTGGGGTTGGGGAGAGAGGTTGAGTTTGTTAATGGCCCTGGGTTTGGGTGAATGTCTCCATCTTTTCATAAGTGGAGTTGCTTGAGATAGTATGGACTAGGGAGTTTGCTATTTGTGAGTAGGGATTTCCTGGGATTCAGGTTGTTATATCTAATGTGGTGTATTCTGTGATATTTTGCTAGTAGTTAACTAGGAGTAGTTGTTATGTTGGCATGGTTAGAGAGGATGGGTAGATATAGGGAGCTGGTTTGTTTGTTAGGGTGGTGAAAGTATGGAAGTAATGGAGTTTCATAGGAGGAGAGTATGTAAGCAACAGTAAGAGGTGGAAGTAGTATAATAATGAGTAGTAGTTGGAAGTGAAAAGTAGAGTGTGGTTTATTCATTTTAATCAGTGTGTAAGTAATTGAGTTATATGTAGGTATGGATGTAAAGTAGGTATGGAGGAGGGGTAGAGAGGGGTGTGTGAGGATTTTAAGGGGAGAGGTTTGAGAAGGGAGGAGTAAAGATAGATGAGCAAATAAAAAGGTTTACCTAGAGTACTAGGTGGAGGAAGGGGTGTGGCTTGTAAGTATAAGTGTAGGACCCTGGGGGTGGGTGAGTGGGAATTGGGGGTAGGGAGGGGAGCAGAGTGAGCCCGCAGGGCGAACGGAGTGGGTAGAAACAGGTAAGAAGCAGCTGTGGAAGAAACAATCAGCAGTGCAGGCCTCAGAAGGCAAGTTTGCTAAGTCATAAATGGGTAAGAACAGTGATGACAGAACCTAGAAATGATAGTAAAAGACAGTATAGAATAGGGTGTAGTTGGAGGAGCTAAAAACAGATCTGGGACTACAGAAAAATAAGGGAAGTAATATAAACACAGGAGGATAAGAGTAAGATAAGATTGGGAAGAAGGGTACCCCCCCTAGTGGACAGGTCTATAATTGCAGGTAGCTCTATGAGGGAGGTAGCTGTGTAAAGACAGGAGAAGAGTGAGAGCTAGGATGGGGAGTTACATGTAGACGGTAGAAGGGGAAGTGAGTGTTAGATACTAAAAAGGGAGGGGGGGGGTAGAGGCTGCTGGCTGTCCTGACTCAGAACGTGCTTAGGCACCTATCGTAATGGTACAATGGCAGAGAAATAATCTGGCAGTAGTTAGACAGCAAATATACTTTTCTTGTATCCTTGAGTGGGGATGCAGGGAGTTTAAGGCTGAGAGGTGAACCCCGCTGGTATTTGGAGAGGGTCCTTAGGTTCCTATATTCTAGTGTTGGAAGCACAGAAAGAGTAGGGAATCAGTAAAATAGATTCATTATTACCAGGGGCTACTGTTGCACTGAAAAGCAGTTGCCATCTAAGTTCCCTGTACTCTAGTCTATTTTCCCAGTCGCCCCTCTGATGGATTTTTTCTTACTTTATCTTCACAGCTTCCCAACTGGAGTTCAACAGGTGTTGGCGAAAAGGACCAAAGCCAGTAACAACCATGATTCTGGAAACTGAATCCATGGGAGCAAACTTTAAACTGTGTAATCTGGTCTTTCCTTAGTAATAAACAGACGTATCATGCTTCAGGCATGTGTGGTAGTCTGGCCGTTCTGGCTGTCTCGTAAGCAAAGCCATAAGCAAACAGAACTCCTGTTTTATGTGCAGTTTCAATTACTAGCCACTACTTGTAGTTGCCAGAAGAGTGCTGAATCCGGTGGTTTTGCTTGGCATTCACATCCTGCAGAGTTTAACCTGCAGAGTCAGCTTATTCCAAAAAAGGAAGAGGTGCTATTAGATTCCTTGTTCTGGTGTTTGAAAAATTATTAGACTTGTGGAAATATAGGAGATCAAGTACAAAAGGGTCTCTAATAGCATGGTAGGCAAGAAACACATCCTTCCTCAAGAGTCTATAAGATACTGAGTAAAGGGACAGAGCTTCTAGCCTCTCATGGTAGGTCAGGGTCTTTAAACCTGTAATCTTCTTAGTTAAAACCTTATGTGGTTTCTGTATTTGTTTGATATGTTGAGTGGGGTGCATCCTGAAGGGAGCTACTGTCTTCTATAATTAGCCTGATCAATGCTGAATATAAGGAAAAAATAACATCTTTAGATCTGGGTGACATACCCCTGGTTATTAGCTGTGCTGAGTGCTTAGTATTAGAATGATGTCTATATTACATGTTTAGGGTAGAAGTTGTTTGCCAAATGAAATGATACTATATTTTCTGCATTTAATTTGAGCCCATTTCATACACTAGGCATTAACTAAGAGATGTTTGTTTTGAAGGGTACAGGTGTTAGAGGAGGGTCTTGACACTAACACCCAGTTTGTGGTTATCTGTAGACATAGTTAACCAGAAGTCCTGGTTCTCAGTTAGGAGATCACAGATGTAAATGGCGAAAAAGAGGGGTCCCTGTACAGAACGCTGGGGAATTCCAGTGGTCACATTCATATTTTCATATGAGGCACTTACCACATACTATGTGCTTTTTTAGCCAGTTTGCTATCCATCTTACCAAATAATAATATATACAAAGCAAATATATTTATCTTTACATGTATTTTCACTTTCCATTCTTATGTTATTTATCTTTAAAAAGGATTATTGTACCCTTTCTACACAATTCACATTTTAAGATGAATACAGCAAAGTGATTCATCTTACCTAGACTACACAAAAACTCTTTGTTGAGCCAGCTCTGTTTTGCAGAAAGAAAACCCCCTAACTATGCCACAGGAGACCAGCATACGATTAACAGCTTGACTGCATATGAGTTCGCAGGTTAAAAAAACAGCATCAAAATTCTACAGTGTCTGTTAAAATATCACATAATTTATATCATGCTCCTAGTCATCTGAATTCAAACTGCAATTCTTCTTCTTTTGGCTTTTCTCAGTTAGGGGATGCCACAGCGGAACAACGGTCCGCAGAACGACTGGCAGTGGAGTTTTACTGTGTTTAGTTGCCAGCCCAGTGCGCAACCTTCCATAGAAGGCACACACACACACACACACACACACACACACACACACACACACACACACACACACACACACACACACACACACCTAGGGTTAATTTAGAGTGTCCAATCTACCTACAGCATGCCTTTGGGATGTGGGAGGAAACTGCAGCACCCACAGGAAACCCATGCGACCGGAGGGAGGACATGCAGACTCTGCACAGAAGGCACCCCAGCCAAGAATCGAACCAGATAATTCTTGCTGTGAGGCAGCAACGCTAACTGGTGCATCACAGCAGCTACTCTGAATTCAAATTGCAATATTTAACTATTTGTGTTATACTCATGGAAAATCTTAAGTGTAGGAAATGAAACCTGACCTACTACTCCTGCAGATAATTTTTCTGTTTGGCTGTAATTGGATGCAAAATTAAGGTTACCTATTATATAAAAAACAAATATATATATATATATATATATATATATATTTATACACACACACACACACACACACACACACACGCACACACACACACACACACACACACACACACACACACACACACACACACACACACACACAAAATCAAAAGTAAGCTTAATCCACTGGCAGCCTCTCAACCAAACAGCACTTAATAACATTCACTTTCTAAACTTCATTCTACTAGTGCCAAACCTCTCAAGCAAGAAACAATCAAAATTCAAGAGCACTACAACCAAGTCATGAAACATATGATCCCATACCAAGTTTAACGACACTAGCAGTCAGTACCCCATACAGGCAATAGATAAGCTCAATTGGTTTCCAATCAAGTGGGGATGGGTGCCTCCCCAACAGGGTAAAATAACAGACAATAAACTTGCATTAATCTTTCCAAGGCCATACACCCAAGTTCCATAAAATGAACCATACAATCAGATGCACTACATTCTAAGGCTTTCAGAGTTAGGGTACAAACAGAACCCAGCAACAAACCTAAATCTCATGTTCCCAGCTGAGTGGACCATAGGTATAAAGCACCCACTATGACACAGAGTACCCATGTTGAATTAATGGCTCAGGAACTGAAGAAACCAAGTGAGGATGATGAGCTAAAGCAACGTACAACAGCTCACTCATCTCATTGGAGGGACAGGGGAGGGGTATGTGCTCCAGCACACCTCAATAGTTGATTAATGGACAGAGGTGTGTGTGTTGTCTTTAAGGGAGGCTGGGCATTGTCTGAATCTTACATGGTAGCCTATTCAAAATGACACACCTCCTACTGTACTAAAATCCCTTGGAGCATATGTCATATCAGTCGCCCTGCTAGACAGGGGTCCAGGAAAGTAAATATTGTGGGAAGAAATATCCAGGGAATTGTTATGGCTAGGCTTGTATAGGCCATAGGGCTGATAGCCTAGTACCAACCTATGTGCAAACATGAGAGGTCTTGATTCAGCAGAAAGGAAAAACACTCCCTTGGTAGCTTTATGATACTGACTGAAAATGCCTTGATATCCTCAATACCCCTAACACGGTCAGAATTAGAAAACTTGGAAGAGGTTAGCATTCCTAATGGATGAGGAAACGTTTTGGAAGCAGGTGGTCAGCTGAGGGGAAGTCAAAAATGGTCGGAAAATCTAAACCTCTTGCTAAAGTGAAAAAAGCTTCTGCTGTATATAATCCCATCAGTGCACATCAATCATCAACTAGTATATGCTACATCATAAGATATACCAGCTTCTCAGCATCATCATCTCTCAGGATCACCCAAAAGTGTTTATGTTAATGGGGGAATATGCCCATTTAGTTAAAGAAAAAAATCTGTTTCCAAAATTTAGATTCTTCTAATCTTCATTCACCTACTACACCTGAATTGATTGTCAAATAACAATTTGTTTATCAAAAACATGCTCAATGTTGAATTGTTTGCTCAAAAAATAAGCATTGAAGGATGCAGATCCTTAAGGAGAATAACAGCAGCCATACAGAATAAAACCCAAAAAGTTAGAATTTTGATAAAACAAATGAACACGATAATTAGTACTGTCCACAGAGATTCATGCAGTACAACAGAAGTAAACAGGATGCATTACTGTGCAGCCAAATTAATAACAGATAAAGTCCTACCACAAGAACACAGGGCAGTAAGGGAAAGGATGGTAAGAAATCGCATGCCATCATGGAAGTATTGAATAGAGAAAACTAAAGCAATTAAGACAAGAAGTGTCACTGCTAGAAGAGTATACAAGAGGGAACAGGTCAACAAAAATACTCAGAAAGATAGATGTGATAAAAGCAATGCGCAGTATAATAATGGATGAGGATTTATTATGCACTATCACAAATAATAACCGAAAAATATCAGCACAGGCAGAAACACTTAGAAGATATACAGATAAATAAAAAGGAAAAGTAAAAAATAAACAATTTATTGATGACTGAAAAAAATTTTATAGAGAATCCGGAAACAAGGTAAAAGGAAGTGAAAGACCACCAAAAAAAGAAGAAAGAGACACATTTTGGAGAAGTATTTATGAAGATCCTGTGGAACATAAGAAAAATGCTAAATTGATAGAAGAAGTTAAAGAAAGAATAAGACGTTTAAAGGTACAGGATATGAAATGAGATGAAGTAACAGCCACAAAGACTGAAACAAAGTTAAAAAAGCTTCTAATTGGAAAAAAAACAGGCCCAGATGCAGTACCTAACTTCTGGCTAAAAGTATTAACATCTTTGCACAAAGACTTAGCCATGAGTAAGAACTATCTATATGTGCACCCTGAGCAAACACCAGCCTGGCTAACAGGAAAAACAATGCTCCTGCTTAAGAGTGAACCTGCAAGCTACCCTAAAAATTACAGACCAATAACTTGTCTTTTAACGACATAAACTATACACTCGAGTTGATGCTGACAAATTTTACAGTCAATTAGAAGAAAACTCATTTATGGCAATAGAATGAAAGGGTAATAAAAGAAAGTCATATGGAACAAATGATCATTTGTTGTTAAATAAAGTCATAGTGGAGAACTGTAAATAGGGGAAGAATCTAAGTATGTAATGGATAAACTACAAAAAAGCATTTGATAGTATCCCACATTCATGGATAAAAGAGTGGTTAAAAATGTACATTATACCATGACCCCCCGATTAATATTCCAAAACATGCACGCTGGCCAATCAGACATCTCCGTTGCTTATTTTAAAGCTGTCTCGCTATGTTAAACCCATTTAACATAGCGAAACAGTAAAAAGCAACGGAGATCTTGCTTTCTCCATTGCTTTTGGCCACAGCTCTGATGTACTGCATAGGCATGCGCAGTACATCAGAACTGCCGTGGATACCAGACAGCTGCGGAAGGGCAGCAAAGAGGCATTGTACAATGCCATTATTTAAGAAAATAATTATTTATTTTCTTAAATAATGTCATAGTATAATAGCAATAACCCACTTCTGGGTGTGGGTAATGCGGGATTTACCCACGGTTGTCTTTGTTTGGTCCCTCGGGACCAAACCACACCAACCCTGGTTAAATCCCGCATTACCCACACGTGGGTTATTGCTATAAGATACAACCTACACTAATAAACTACATCACAGTGACCATGAAATAGTGGCAAACCACCTTGCAATTAAACCATGACAAAGGACAACGTATTACTCCAGGGATAAAAATTCAAAGGGAGATATTCTAGGATGACTCTCTGTCACCATTGCTCTTTTGCCATGCCCTTAACCCATTAAGCTGTCTGCTTAACAGATTACGTTACGGCTATAATTTGGCTTCCAGAAAGCAACAAAGTGTAAAGACTACTCATCTGCTTTTTGTCGATGATCTAAAACTAAATAGCTCATCAGATGAGGAACTGAAAGCACAACCGCAAATTGTCAAAACTTTTTCAGATGATATAAGAATGTCGTTTGGTCCTGGTAAATGTGCAAAAGCAACATTTAAAGCAGGAAAGCTGCAGCACCAAGAAACATCAGTTTGGGACAAGAATGTGAACAAAACATGAACAAATGTGAATAAAACACAGTAAGGAATATTTTAGAAGACTTAAATTAATCCTAAAAACAGCACTGACATCTAGGAACAAAGTTCAAAATATAAACCAATTTGTTCTTCCTGTGCTAACCTAACAGTTTTGGAGTGATAGACTGGCCCCAAAAGGTGTTGGATAGATTAGACAGGAAAACAAGAAGGATGCTTCATGCGCAAATGATTTACAAAAATCAGTGCATACCAAGATTATATATTCTCCATTCCGAAGAAGGTATGGGCCTCCTTGAAATTGATTACATGTATAGATCTGCAATCACGTGAGTGCATACATATCTGCTGACCTCACAAGACCCAAATAGTGCAAATTTTGAAACATGAGGAGAATAAATCTAAGATGACTCCCCTTCTTAGTCAAGCAGAAGCATATTGGAGTTAAGCAGGAAAGGGAATCAAACCAGAAGTACACAAAAATTAGGCAGCAACTGAATGTCCCAAAAAACAAAAGAAATAATAAAAAGTGAAGGATCAGATGAGAAGGCAAGAAATGTGAAAAATACATAAATATAGTTGCAAGTATAGACAACTCCTGGAACTACCTCATGTTGATCAGGATCGAATGCAGGAATTGTTAAGGAGAGGCAAATTCAAACCAAAAGATGAAAGGTTAATGGACTATGTACACATTGGTTTACAAAGTCCACTGAACATGTGAGAGAAAGACAAATGTAGGTTTTGTAAAACAGAATTGGAAACAGTTGCACACCTTGCTGCTGCTTGGTTGTGACATACTAATGACAGAAGGACTGTACACTGAAAGGCGTAATAATGTGGTAAGACTGTTGCATTGAGGATTGTGTAAGCATTACAGTATTGAAATAGCTGAAAAACATTGGAAACATGAGCAACAAAGCATCACAGAAAATGATGAAGTCTACATCACATGGAATCACCCATTACCAACAGTTCAAAAGACAGATGAGAGAAAACCAGATATAGTGGTCCACGAAAAGAAGACAGAAGTAGCATTGATCACTGAAATCGCTACACCCAGTGACTACAGTGCCTTGTGTACACTGAAATCTCTATATCCAGTGACTACAGTGTCTTCTGTACACTGAAATCTCTATACCCAGTGACTACAGTGTATTGCATACATAGAGACACAAAGTCATAAAATATCTGGATTTGCAGGCAGAAACGGAATCTACAATCATATTTAGATAGGTTACCGATACACGTAACTCCATACAAACTGCAGAAGGAGTCATTACTGGGCACATTCTGGGTGCTGCGAAGAGCACTTCTGGCTGACATCAAATATTAAAACAATACTAATTTCATGGTATTAGAAACCCAAAAGATTTGTAGAAATTAAAAATATATATAGAACTAAGTCAACATGAAAATGGAAAAAGGAGATTTTGTCGATAGGGATGACTGGAATCAGTGGTACACAGAATATGCAATAGGGGGCTGGAAATTACTGGAGAAAACTGGCAAATTAATCACGGTACTGGGAGAAAATACTTAGAAAGGGAAAGGTAACAGAATGGGAAAAGGCCAAAGAGATTTGGACTGCAGGCTAGAGACTGCCTTCAATATCAGGGATTGACATCAAAGTATAGAATAAGGGAAAGACCTGCTCTGGCAGACTTTTTAGTTGAAACTAGAACAGAAGTTGCTGCTAAAAAGGGTAGGGCATATAAAACATTGCACAATAACTACTGGAAACAATCTGCAGAGAGGAGAGGAGAGAAGCTATCTGACTGGCTGTATTGAAATAAGCACCAATGAATTATAAAGTCTGAGCAGAACTGAGCTGAGATGTTGTAAATGACAGACATTGCCAGATGACAGTCAGCTGGAGTACGTTAGTCCCTTGCTTGAATTAGTTGATGCCTGGCTGGAGAGGTCAGGAGCCACTGCCAGTTGCCCAGGTATGGAAACACTTGTAATCCCAGCAGTCTCAGGTGACCTGCTACTACTGCCATGCACTTAGTGAACACACTGGGGGCTGTGGTGAAACCAAAGGACAATGTTCTGAATTGGTAATGACTGGTTCCCAGGTGGAAGTGCAGATATCTTCATTTCATCTGTTCATTTTGTTAAGATAGTATGCATTCTGAAAATCTATAAAGCACATCCAGTCGTCATTGTGCAGAAACGGCAGAATGGACTGAACCATGACCACACAGAACTTTGTGTACTGAACAGATTGATTTAGTTTGCTGAGATCCAAAATTGGTCTCAAGTCTCCTGACTTTTTTTGGCACTAAAAAGAATCTTGAATAAGTTCCGGACTCTTTCTGATCTAGGGGAACTTCTTGGACCACTCTTTTTCTAGCAGCTTGTTTATTTCTAGTGCTGCTGCTTCCCTCTGACTGGGTGGAACATAAGGGATTTTCTCTGAAACTGATGGAGGGGGTTGGGAAAATGGCATGCTATAACCTCTGGATACTATCCTCTGCACCCATGAATCTTTTGTGATCTCTAACCAGGCTCTCTGGAGCAAGTGTAAACAACCCCCCCCCCCCAATTGCCTCTAGAGATGGACAGTCAGGCCTCCTTTCGGGAGTGCTAATTGGATTTGTCTGAGAAAGAATCTCTAGAACTTTGATTATGCAGACCACCTTTGCTGCGGGAACAGCATCTTCCATCCACATAGGTAAGGTTTCTAGGAAAAGACCACTGAGGAGTTGAAAAACATATGCTCACAGCAGACAAGGTTTTCCCTTCCTGTTCACACAGAGAGTGCCTTTCACTTTGGGACCAAACAATGAGGTTTCGTCAAAAGGTGCATTGAAGAAAGAAGATTTGAAGGGTTATGCAAAATCACATAAGCGCATCCAGGCATATTTCCTACTGAAAATGCCTGAACCCTCCTCCCACGAGGTACCTTCAGCAGCATAAGAGATAAGCCTAATGGACAAATTAAAAACAGAATGAAGGGTAGCCAACTGCAAGGAAATGGGCCTCCTTTCCTGGGAAGATATGGTCCCAGACAGTTGGAAAGCTCCTTGGTCAAATCTCTCTGAAGCCTTGTGAAATGTGCCAAATAATTCGGTGACCTAACAGCAAAGGTTGCTGAAGCATAAGACATGCTTCCCAGATCTGTGCAGCACCCTAGACTCCCTATTAGGGGCATGGATAGAGGAACTTTGCCTTGCCAGTTCCTTTCTACTGGTCTCCACTATGAACATGGAATCAACAGGTACTCCTTTACTCCAGTGTGGTCGATCTTTAGGCAGCGCAAGGATCCTGTCTGGTCTCTTAGGTATAGGCTCAGCTGTGTCTGGTTCCTTACATTCCCATCAAGAGACTAAATTTATGAGGTCATCAGCGAGGAAAGTCATCTAGGAGGTTGAGAGGCCAGACCTGAAGGTCTCCAAAAACACTGCTTCCTCTTTGGAAGGATTGTCGAGGGACCACCAACCCTTTTGTTTGAGGAGCTCTAAGATGTTTCCAAAGGAGATATCATCAGGTGGTGATCTGAGGGACCCTTCCCCCTCATCAAAATCAGTGTCTTCAGTGACTGACTCCTGTGGAGTGTCTAAGTGCCTCCTTTTGAACATTCTCTTCCAAGGGACCCCCCTCAGTGTGATGCTCCAGGGAGGTACTGGAAGAGATAACAATATCCTGCTAAGTACCCTGGACATTGGTTTGTGCTGGCTGTCCCTATGGAATGGATAAATGAGGCTCTGGACACAAACTCAAATGACACTGGGAAGTCAGACCTGATGTGGACAGAGTTGCCTGAACTCTAGGTATACAGAAACTACCTGGAAAGCAGAGTACTTAGGAGAAGCCAAAGCTGAGTGATCTGGCAAGGCAGGCTTGTGGATCATTGACTCCTGCTAACCTGCAGGCAAACCACACAAAGAAGGAGTTGGAGCTGAGCTCTCTAATGCCGAGGCTCCAAGGAGAAGAGATGGCTTAGACAACTTCAGAGTCAAATCCAACATCCCAGCCCCGGTGCTGACGCTTTGGCTCAGATAGTCATGGGGCAGACAGCTCAGAGAAACCATCGGAGTCAAATAAGCCAGTATGTTTGGATCTGAGGACGACTCCAAGGCTTTCAGACCCAATGGCTCAGAAACCAAAGCATGGCTCGGAGAAGCAACTAAGACAGGAGGTGTGGCTCTATGGAGGGTCTCTGGACCTGATGGGGTCAGAGCTGAAAGGACTCCAATTTGAATTTGCATACTGAGAAACTTACTTATCATCCTATCCACATTTGCTTTGGATAGGCTCATGGAAGACCAAAGAGAGGAAGTGATTGAAAAAGGCCTCAAATGATGTCTTGGAGACTGTTCAAGAAAGGGTGAATGGAGCCTGGATGTGATCGGCTCTGAAATCAAAGGTGGAGAATGGATCCAGGGGATCTTTTGGATCATAACTTCAGGTCCAATTTTTGTTCAAGTTTAGCTACAGGCTTCAAAGATGGAGCTGAAGAAGTTGAAGCAGTAGGAAGATTCTGGGATCTCTTAAGAGACTCTCTGGCTACAGAGTCACCCTTCTTTTGTTGTCTTTTTGGGGGTTTGACCCCCAGTAGCTGTAACAGAATGTTTAGAGGGAAGTAAGCACCTAGTAATCAGCTTGTTCTTTCTATCAAGAGCATCTGAGTTGAATCCCTTACAAATCTCACACTTAACATCTAGGTGTTTAGGGCCTAGACACTATACACATTCATTCTGGGCATCCAAATTAGGGATTTTATGCCCACATGCCACACATTTCTTAAAGCTGGATGGCTTATCAGACATGTTGAAATAAAAATGGAATTAAAGGGAAAAAAGAAAGGTGTTTTCTCTATAAAAAAAAAAGAGAGAGAGAAAGAGAAAGAAAGGACTACCATCAATGGTAAATTAAGGAGCACTACAAAAGTACTATAAGCAGAAAAGCATAAATGGATAGGACTACCAACAATGTTATTAACAGTACTAAAAGTACAAGAAAAATATAATTATAGGGCTAAAGGGAGTAAAAGGTAGTACTACAGATTTTATAGAAAAATCCTGAAAAAATTAGTGAAAGTTAAACTTACTGACCAACGAGATAGATATAACTAAAGCTCGACAGCTCAAAATCTATGTCTGAATGCCATGGCGGCAAATGAGACCTCAAGTATGTTAGGTGGCTGGGGCATTGTGGGTAACGGGAGAAGCTCGAAAGTTCAAGTGTTCTACGATCTGGAAGAAGCGTTAGAGTTAGCTCCAAAGAGCAAATCCAAACCCAAGTGCTGAGAAATGAATGAAAACGATTTCATCAGATCAATGCTTCAAGCATCAATCCAACCACTAATTCTACCCATATCTCTGAGAAAGAGAATAAAAGAAAAAAAAACAGAACAAAGCAACTGAACTTTGTGGTCAGTTACCAGCTCCCACTACTTGGGGACCACAGGGTTATCTTAGGAGATCCTAGAATACCAGAAGCCCTGTAAAAAGATGTGACCTAGTGTGGCCATTAAACTGTGAGGAATCTTTTGAGTCAATCCCACACTAGAAGCTCCTTTTATAAGATGGCATAAACAGAAGCTATGTGAATGGTTACAACAGTGATCAGACCACACTGAACAGAGAGCGACAGACAGGAAGAACTGTGAAAAAGTAACAGAAAAATGAAAAAGTACAGTTGTGTACACTTACCATAAATGTAGATGTTCGAGTGTATTCACTGTTGCAGTCATTACATTTGGGTAATCTACTGGCAGGTTGCCCTCAGTCGGCCTGAATATCGAAGTCTTGGGTCCTGTGTCGGTTGCTGTCTACTCTTCCATGACGTCAGGTCATCAGGGGTATAAAACATGCAGCCAAAGCCATTTTCTTCAGTTTTTCTTGCCCTAGATGTCAGGTGCCACACCCCCAAAAAAAAAAAAATTATATATATGTGTATATATATATATATATATATATATATATATATATATATATATATATAAATGCAATTGTAACAACATAAACTTTACCTTCATCTAAAAGCAAATACACCACAAAGGCTGTAGAATATAGTGAAGGAAAGAGAAGTCCTAGAAAAAAGGGGGTGGCGGGTGGGTAACCAGGACTGCAACAGTGAATACACTCGAACATCTACATTTATGGTAAGTGTACACAATTGTACTATGCTCTTCGTGTTTCACTGTTGCAGTCGCTACATTTGGGTAGAATCCCAAAGCTATGGATGGGAGGCTGGAACTAATAAGGCCCTGCAGAACTGCAGTGGCAAAGCCTGCCCTGGACTTAGAGAAGAGAGGCAAATGATAATGCTTTGTAAAAGTATGAACAGAGCTCCAAGTAGCAGCTTCTAAAATGTCTTTGGTTGGCACCCCTCTGAGAAAAGCTGTTGAGGTAGATGCAGCCCTGGTGGAATGTGGCCTGATTCCCTTGGGCACCGGTTTAACATGATGCAAGTAGCAGAAACGAATGCAGTGGCTTATCCACTTTGAAATAGTCTGCTTTGAAATAGCTTTCCCCTCTGATCCTGCAGCAAATGCCACCAGCAGCTGCTCAGACTTTCATAGAGATTTGGTCCTGTTTAAGTAAAATCTTAGTTGTCCGTGTACGTCCAAGGAATGCAGAATCTGCTCCCTCTTGTTCTGCAGATTTGGGTAAAATGTTGGCAGGTGAATAGTTTGGTTAAGAGCCACACTGGATACCACCTTAGGCACAAAGGAAGGATTAGTCCTGAGAGACACCCTGTCCGGGTAAAATGTAATAAAAGGCTCCACAGCCATGAGGGCCTGTAGTTCTGAAACCCTTCTTACTGAAGTGATAGCCCGCAGGAAAGCTGTTTTCCAAGATAAAAACTTTATATCCGCAGTATCTGCTGGTTCACATGAAGGCAGGGTGAGCTTTTCCAACACAAAATTGAGGTCTCATGCAGGAGTTGGTGATCTTCTGGGAGGCCTTAAATTTTTGGCCCCTCTAAGATACTGTTTTAGCAGAGGATGAGAAAAAATGGGAGGCTCTGTGTTGTAATGAGCCGAGATGGCAGAGGCATGGATTTTTACTGATGAAAAAGATAGGCCTTTGTCAAGCATCTCAGTCAAGTATTGTAGAATCTGATGAATACTTGGCTTTGCTGTGTCAGTTCCTTGTGGTTGGTTCCAACCACAGAATCTCTTCCATTTATCAGCACAGCATTTTCTAGTATTAGGCCTTCTGGCTTCCAAAATGACATCCATCACAGATTTACTGAGAGGTGTTGTTTGAATAATTACATGATCAGCCATGCTGCCAGGTTCAGAGTTTGGAACGGATTGTGCAGAATTTGATTGCTCTGCTGAGACAGTAGATGAGGTATTTGTGGCAAGTACCAAGGAGGGAGTTGAGACATATTCCTTAGAAGTGGGTACCAGTGCTGGCGAGCCCAGTCCGGGGCAATTAGGATCATTTTTGTTTTTTCCTTTCTGACCTTTAGTAAGACCTTGGGAAGAAGAGGCAAAGGAGAAAAGACGTAGACTGATAGGTTTTTCCAACTGAAGGATAGGGCATCCACTTTCCATGCTTTTCTGTGATATGTCCTTGTGCAGAATTTGTCCAGTTGATAATTTTGGGGAGAGGCAAATATATCTATGTCCGGACTCCCCCATTTCTCTGTCATCATGCTGAAGACTTGTTGATCCAGTTTCCACTCGTGAGGGTCCATAAGATTTCTGCTTAGGTCGTCTGCCAGAGTATTTTGTTTTCTTGGCAGGAATTGAGCTTGAAGATGTACTTGGTAAGTCAAGGTTGTGTCCCACAATGCCATGGCTAGTCTGCATAGGGGGTAGGACTGTGTATCTCCCTGCTTGTTTATGTACCACACAACCGTAGTGTTGTCCGTCTTTATCAGTAGTTGTCCTGGATGAAGTAAGTCCTTGAAGGCTGTCAGGGCATTCTGAACAGCTAACATCTCTTTCTGGTTGATATGCAGATGCATTTGTTTTGGGTTCCATATGCCCTGAATGCATCTCCCTGCCAGGTGGGCCCCCCCAATCATAGTCTGATGCATCTGTAGTTAGGGTTTGGGTGGCAGGGGGAAGAGTGAAAGACTGTCCCATGTTCTGGTGACATGTCTCTGCCCACCAAAGAAACTCCTGTTGTAGGCAGGGAATGAGGAATCATTGTTTCCAGACTGAGACAATGTTGACTCCATAAACTTTTTAGATACCACTGGAGTTTCCTCATATGCAGTCTTGCATATGGAATTAGTAGAATGCAAGATGCCATGAACCCCAAAGCCTGCAGAATTTGTCTTTCAGATAACTGGGTTTCTGTTGCCATTTGTTTGAAGTATGTAGTCAGTTGCCTTTGCTTGTCTGGCGTAAGGTAAGCCATCTGGGCAGTTGTATTCAAGCTTGCACCCAGGAATGTAAACTGTTGAGAGGGTACCAGTTGTGATTTATTTTCGTTTATTGTGTACCCTAGGCATGTTAGAAGCCTTTTTACAAATGCCAGATGTTGAAGAAGAATGTCCTTGTTTTCTGCTTGAATGAGACAGTCGTCCAAGTAAGGATAAATTTGTATGCTTCTTTGTCTGCAAAATGCAATTACTGGTGTCAGGCACTTTGTAAAGACCCTGGGCGCAGTAGATAAGCCAAAGGGCAGTGCAGAGAATTGGTAATGCATAAAACCAGCCTTGAAGCGGAGGTATTTTCTGCACGATTCCCATATTGGGATATGCAGGTATGCCTCTTTTAAGTCTAGACTCAGTAACCAAGCGTTCTTGCCCAGCATGGGCAGAAGCTGTTGCAAAGTCAGCATTTTGAATTTTGGGATGTCCAAGAATGTGTTCAAAATCGATAAATCCAGTATTGGGCACCAGGCATTGTCTTTTCTGGGTACCAGGAACAGTCTTGAATAAAACCCTTGCCCTTTTTCCTGTTCTGGTACTGGTTGAATAGCCCCCATATCCATGAGGGATGTAACTTGTTTCTGTGCCTCTGCCCATTGATTTTGTGGTTGATCTGGCCAACCATTTGGAATTGGCAAGGTATGGAAATTAAATCTGTATCCCTGGGGTACTATGTTTAATACCCACTTGTCCTGGGTTATTAACTGCCAAGTTTGAGCATGAAGTGCTAATTTTCCCCCTAAGGAGGCTGCCAAAAGATAAGTGGTTGGTGATGGCAGAGGGAAGTCAATGAGACTGTTTACTGTAAGGTTATGCTTTGTTCCCTCCAGATTTGGAGGTAGAGGCACCCCATTGCTTTGACCTGTAAGAACCATGTGATTGGTATCTAGAGCCTTTTGAGCGCCTGGATTTGCCTCATGAGGCTCTGTCGGACACATGAAAGGACCAATTTTTTTGTGGGCCAGTGTCTACTGAATCTGGGTGGCTGCACTTGTAAGAAATCTTTTACAGTTTGCATAGATTTAGCTCTGTCTTCCATTTTCTTTAAAACCTCTTCTGCCTTATTACCAAACAGAGTATCATGCTGTAAAGGTGCATCCAACAATTTAGCTTTAACATGATCAGGCAGATTTTGCTCCTTGAGCCAGGCATGCCTTCTAATCATAGTTCCAGTAACTGCGGCCCTGCAAGAGGCCTCCAAGGAATCAAAACCACATTGCAAAGTATGCTTTCCAACCTGTTCTGCTGCATGCAATAATTCCTGTAATTCTTTATTTTCCACACATTCAGAAATCAACATCATTTTCTGTTTCAATAATCCCATAACATGCTGTTGATATTTAAGCACATGAAACTGGCAATTTAAGGCCCTAAATGCCAAGGTTGCAGACGTATAAACCTTCTTTCCCCATCTATCCAGCGCCCTGGAATCTCTATCAGAGGGGGTAGGATTCTTAGCTGTTGAGGCCTTTACACCTTTAGGACCCTATGAGATAGTTTCAGGGTCAGCAGCAGGATTTTTTAATAAAAATTTGTGGGAGTCAGGAACCCTGTAATATCTATCTGGCTTACTAGGAGCCGGAGGTAGGGAATCAGGAGCCATGCTTGATTCCGAAAACACATCAACAATGTCTAATACAGGAGGTATAGCCAAAGGCCTATGCTGAGGAAGAAGGAGGAAATCCCTAAGCCTCTTTTTTTATTCCAAGAAATCCTGACTCTCCCAATGAAAATGTTTCCTTAAAGTATGCAAGGTTTCTCCAAAAGAATAATCTTCAGGAGAAGATGCAGATGGGATGGATTCCTCTGCATCTGAATCCTCATAGGGTGGTATAGAAAATTCCTGATCAGAAGAGGAATTAGAAGAAATCGAAACCTGATCTGAAGATTCATAATCAGTGTCTTGCCTTGGCCTCTTATGGGGGGGGGGGTTTGGGAACCCTTGATCAAGGTAATTAAATCTTCAGCCATTTTGATCATCTGTTTTTTAGGCATAGAGGCCTGCGCACGTGGCTCATGCATCGTTTTTTTAGCCTTAGAAGTTGTTTTTGTCTTTGTTTTTGAAGCTGGCATTGGTTTTATATAGAAATGTTGAGACCTGAAAACATCCTCAGAAGCCGGTGCCTGCTCAGCGGCTCCAGACCCATCCGAGGGAGAGACATCCGCGGGTACAATACTTTGAGAATCTTGCGGCATGCCGGACTCCACATGGGTCTCGGTAGAGGCCTGTGACTCGAAAGTAGTGGGTATCAGGGGCTGCGAAAATGCCTCACTGAGTACCGGCGAACTGGTGGCTGGCTTAGGAGAAGCTTTGTCATCAGTTTTGGACCTTGATGGTCTGTCTCTGTCCTTTTCTTTGCGTTTTTTGTGAACTCCGGTAGTCGGATTGCTATCCGACGACATTTCAGGGTAATTAAATCTGTTTCCAAAATATTTTGAAGCAAAAATATACCGACGCTTAATAGTGCAAGCACGTTATGATCTGGGCCTAGGCAAGGAATACAGTACAAATGAAAATCCTTATGAGGTATTTGCTTCCCACAAGTAATGCAATTATTAACTATTACTGACATTGGTAAGGAGCAAGAAAAAGTTTCCCCAACGGGGTACTTAGCTTTAATTGAAGACTTCGGTTCTGAAACTCGAATGCAAAAATTTCAGGAGTCGGTCAACCGGCACTTGCGAACTGCTTCTGCTTTGGGCACCGTGCGGCAAGAAAGACTGAAGAAAATGGCGTTGGCTGCATGTTTTATACCCCTGACGACCTGATGTCATGGAAGAGGAGACTGCAACCGACCCAGAACCCAAGACTTTGATATTCAGGCCGACTGAGGGCAACCTGCCAGCAGATTACCCAAATGTAATGACTGCAACAGTGAAACACGAAGAACATCTGGTATTTTACAGATATCAGTCTTGGGCCCTATTCCACTTAATGTATCCATTTCTGGGCACAGAAAACTGGATTAATCACAATGTGAACTACATCAAGGTTAGCAGACTGGAAGCACATGGGAAAGCAAACCTGAAGAGGGGCATAAGGAGAATGGACATGTGCTACTAAATGGGCAGTTTTACTCCAACTCCTTCTAGTGCAAATGGCTACACCTAGGGAATGGCATCCAATGGGCACAATATGCAATTAGGAGGGTTAGGTTAAAAATTCCATAACAAGTAAAGGATTTGGAGTTGCAATTTGGAAAACAAAGCATAAAGCTAACAGTGAAACGGTGGAAGGAAACGTAATTCAAACTATCTAAAAAGCCAGAATACATTGACAGGGTGGTAGTAATGCTCTCTTTTCGGGCACTGGTCAAGACACAACTGGAAAACTACACACAGTTCTGGTGACCTTTCAGTAAACAGAGCACAGCATTGGAAGGAGTATTGAGGAAAGCAAATAAACCGGTGGGGAATGTAAGGGAAGAAACATGATGAACGGGAAATTCAACATTTTTTTTACTGAAAATAGGAGAGACAAGAGCCATGAAATGGGTACATAATGCACATAGGGGGTACATTTGACTGGATTACACTGGAAAGCAAGGAAGGTGTAAGAGGAGCGGATCAAGAGGAAACTGGCTTGTCTAGATATATGGATGGAGTCTTTCACAGACTAAATGATTAATAGGTAGTGAAATAAGGCAAGAATGGATGCAGAAACTAAGATATCACAGGTCTTTAAAACTGTAGGATTCTAGAGGGAAGGAATGTAAGAGTGGGAGCAGCTGCAGCAGTCAGGCATATTCGATGATTCCCCTGTCTCCTTCTACTGGTTAGTTTACATAATTAAATGTGATGTAAAAAAGACCCTAGTCGGAAACCTATATGTATATGGAATGTATATAAATGTTATCACGTCTGTCGTAATAACCCTACTCAAAGCACTGCATTGATTTATTTCCATACTGATAAACAGCTTGAAAAAAAAGCTTATACACTGAATGGTATGGTGGGTCCAAACTGTTACCTTGCTACACAATAGATGAGAAATCTGGTTAGATGGAAAGCTCCTGTTATTTCTTCAATGTGATAAGACGGCATTAATTTAATCTAATTATACATTAAGGAAATTATTCAATTTCCTGAGTGAATAATCAAAGGAAATTGTTATGTCAACTGATGAAAGGAAAAACAGGCATGGAACTGAAAATCAATATAGCTGTATCCCCTTACTGCATACCTCTAAATCTTAAAGAATGTCTTCCTGTTCACAGTTTAAAAGAATACATGTCACAATACATAGCAATGTGTACTTTATTTTGTCTTTACTAATAGTTTTGTGTTTAACTTCACAATTTCAGAAATGAAAGGTTTAAATTCCAATGCTCCCCTACTACTTATAGCAGTCTCTGCTAACCAAATGAGGTGTGCGGGATCTCTGTGACTAGTCATGGTGCCTCAGCTTGACCAGCTACAGCTTTAATGTTAAAACACATTCACATAATCCAGCATGAGCTTTCTTAATAATTAGCTACTGTGACAGTAGAGAACAGGGCTAAGAATAGCACCCTATCCCAAGAATGAAGAAAAGATAAGATTCTTAAGAGAAAGCAGCTGAGATCTCAGCATGCAAGTGATAAACTGCCAACACTGCCCTGCAGTACTAAAAATGGACTGGATGGAAAACAGCAGATGATGTTACACAAAAGTGCACTGTAGGCTGACAGCCATATTAAAAAATAAATTATATCAGCTTCTCTGGTGTCTATCTTCCCCAATTCTGTCATAAAGTCATAATAAACATTTAAGTAGCATGTGCCACCAGTAGTATATACATATGTTAAGAAACTCAGGCTACTCATTCAGGAATTAGTATGCGGTATGCTAAAAACAAGCAGTTTTACAAAAACGTTCATCAAAATTTTTGAGAAACTTAGAATACATATTTACATTGTATGCATTTTATGAAAGTTAGTATTTACATATACAAGAGAAATTAATTTACAGAAATTACAAACAGAACCAGATCAATGCAAACATCAAACCCAAAAAGCAACAAAACCCCCCACATAAACACTGTTATATGGTATAAGAGATTATCTACGAAGCAAGGAACAACATAGCCACAAATCTTGCATGCCGCAGCTCTAAAATACTGATAAACGGAGGAAAGTTTTACTTATCTCAACAAAAAAATTTAACTATACCCTTAGCCCACTATCCACAACTCAGTCTCTACTACCAACTTCCCTTCTGCGGTGCTCTTCAGTTTTGGTCAACTGTATAGATGTGTACATTAACTGTATATTACTACTATTAATGTAGTTATGAAATAATTGTCTAACGTGCCTCAATGGTGGCATAGTGCCTATTTTTTCAAATTTTGAAAGTGCACTTTTAATGATTTTAAAATAAAAAAAATACAAAAAAACAGTTACCTCTGCAACTGCAGTTCTTCCTGATTGTAGGTAAAAGTGTTCTGAGTAAAAATAAAAGAAATCATTCCCGTCATGTGCTGCTTGGCACTACATCATTAGGAAACAGTTATTTTACAGATCACTGAAACTAAAACAAAAGTACTAACACCTGCAATACTGTACAGTAGACCGGAATTTTCAATGTAATAATGGGTAGTTCAAGTAATGTCTGAATTCTAAATTGACAATTTTAAAAGATTGGGAGAGGCAAGACCCATGGCAAAGAGGGCTAAAAGCCCTGACTATGACCCAGTCAGATCAGGCAGGTATCCCAACAAGCTCATCCCATGATCAGGAAACCACTGAGAGTCCAAAAACTTTCAAAAAGGGAGGGGTTCAATGGCAGATCTGCCTGACCTACTGACTGTCTCACTCCCTACAACCTGACTCTCGCCTCTACTATGGGGATGGCAGCTGGTGAACTCCCTGGCAACAAATGGGTGTCGGGAGCTCACCTTGTCAGGCAATGGGCCCAGTGTTCTTTACAACATTGGTGGTGCTGGTGAGCCTGTTAGGCAGGGAACAAATGAGTCACAGGACTCTTGGCTTCCCAGTGGCTCAGTGTATGCTCCTGGGGCCGGGGGCTGGTGGACCCCTTATGTCCTGGTTGTCATCCTTTAGTAGGGGGAATGAACGAGTCAGATGAGTGAAGGAAGAGAAGCCACTGCATAAGACAAGCCAGGGGGAACTGTTAGCAGATACGTTTGAAAAACTATCCAGTTAAACTTTGTTACTGAATGTGCATCAAAATTCTTCCACTCTAGGCAAAGGACTGTGCTGCATAAGTATACCATAACACAAGATCTTCAAGAAGCAGTCACTAAAACAATAAACCATAACATCTGAATTTTACTCACATTACTCATGTATTCTCCTATCTATTTATTTATTTATATTTGTTGACCGGGAGTGTCTAACTGGATGTAGGTCCATTTTCAGCGGAGGCCCGGGGAGAAAATCTCCACAGTCAAAATAAACAGACAGTAGTTACATTGGATTACATAGCGATTAACAATTTACATAGCAATTACTTACAACATATTTACAGATGAAAAACATAGTACATCAGTAGACAACTAGAATCTTTATCTGTGAAGTACATAACAGACATTAACAAATGTTACAAGAAGAAGTTCCTGCTGTATAATAAGTACTGGCTTATGAGCATCTGAGCTTGCTATACTCAAGGTAGTTAGTGGAGTGGAAAGAAAGGTAGTGGTTGGATGGGGAGGGTGATATTAGAGTGGGAGTTGCAAGGGCACAGCCAGCATGTTTTTAGGTGCACTTTTAGTAAAGTTTGGAAGTGGGTGCATGATGGTATGGAGGTAATTGTGGGTGGGAGGGAGTTCCATAATTTGGCTATGGTGCAAGACAATAGTGCTTCACCAACAGAGTTATTGGCTTTAGTGATCTGCAAGTGATTTTTGTTGCTGGATCTTAGTGGTCTGATAGGGTTGGAGTAGATTCTGGAGGGATGGGAAATTTAGTGGATGATTTGCTAGTTTGTGGACGAGTGAGAGTTGATACCATTGAAGGAGGTGAGGGAGTTCAAGCCAGCCCAATTCAGCAATGAGAGACAGTGGTGACTACGGTAGGATTCCCCTGTGGCGAATTTGGTGATTTTGTTGTAGCAGGTCTCTAGCTTGTTTAAATCGCATTGCCTTAGGTTGGTATATATTGGACAGGCATAAACTAGGGTGGAGATAAGGTGGGAATTTGCTATTGAAATCTTTGCTGCTTTGGTGAGAAGTTGCTTATTTCTGTATAGTGGTCCTAGTTTTTTGTGGGCTTTTTTATGGTCAAGGATACGTGAATGTCAAATTTTAGTTTATTGTCTATTTCCACTCGTAGCAATTTGGTGTGTTCAGTTGGGTATATAGTGGTGTTGTCTTTTGCTGTGATGTTAAAGTGAGAATTGTTTTGAGTATGTTTGGTGGGTTGGAAGATGAGTAGTTTAGTTTTGTTTGGGTTGAGTATTAATTAGGCATCGGATAACCAAGTTTCAACAGAGGAAAAGGCTTCCTGTGTGACTTTTTGCAGTTTGGGTAGGGACTGGGCTGAGCAGATGATGGTTGAATCATCTGCGTATTGTATGAGTGTGCCATGTTTGGTGGCAGAGGCTAGATTATTGGTGAAAACAGAGAAGAGTAGGGGTCCAAGGATGGATCCTTGGGGAACCCCTATGGAGACAGGTAGTTGGGGAGATATGTCATTCTGCCATACAATGGATTGTTGGCGGTCAGACAGGTAACTCTGAAACCAGTTGGTGACTGATTGTGAGAAGGATAGGTTACTGAGGACAGAGATAAGTTGTTTGTGTGGGACCATGTTAAATGCTTTAGATAGGTCTAGGAAAGTAGCAGAGGAGAGATAGCCATTGTTTTTATGCTGAAGGATAGTGTTAGTAAAGGAGAGTAAGGCAGTGGTGGTGCTATGATTTGGTCAGAAACCATGCTGAGTATTGGAAAGGAGGTTGTTAGTAAGGAGGTAGTCTGAGACCTGAGAGTGTATGCATCTCTCTAGTATTTTGGAGAGTGCAGAGAGAATAGCTATGGGGCGGTAATTGGTTAGTTCTGTGGAGGGTCCGCCTTTGTGGAGGGGAATTATATGTGATACTTTCCACAGTGTGGGAACGTAACTTTCTGACAGAGATCGGTTAATCAAGATGGATACTGGGTAGGCTAGAGCATCAGCTGCAATTTGTAGATATTCACTTGGGAGGTTGTCTGCTGCTAATCTGGTGGGCTTAAGTTTAGTTTTTTATGTTGGATGTAGGTACAGGAGAAAAAGAGAAGGCAGTGGGGAGATTACTAGTTGAAGGTGTGGGTTGGAGGGAAGGGGGGTTCTATTGTTTAGCTAGTGATAGCATGGTTTGTGTGAAGTGTGTGTTGAATGAGGTAGCAATATTTTCTGTGGAGTGAGGGATGTTAGGAGGAGGGGTACTGACTTTACCTGGGTGAAGGATAGAGTTTATGGAGGACCAGAATTGTTTGGGGCTGTGTTGAGAGGAGTCTAGGGCAGACTGGTAGTACTGGAATTTGTCCTGTTTTATTAGCTTTTTCACTCTATTGCGTAGTTCTAGGAATGTCTGTCTAGTTGAGGGGGTTTCGGTTTTGCACCAGTGCTCCCAGGCTTTATCCCTGTTTTTCATTTCTGACTTAGTGGTTTTCTGTAGCCATGGGGAGGGTTGTGCTTTGATTCTGGAAAGTCTTATGGGGGCATGGTAATTAAGGATGCTCAGGAAGGTAGTATTAAAAAATTCAACTGCGTCATCAAGACTGAGGTACTTTAGAGGATGCCAGTTACATTCTTTGAGGGATGAGATGAATGTGAGTGGGTTAAAGTTTAGTTTTTTACGTATTTGTCGGTAGATGACAGGTTTAGCTTGGTATAGGTATTTTCTGAGTAGGAATGTTGGGGAGTGATCACTGAGGCTATCTGATAAGCAGCCTGTTATATATGACTGGGGGCTCTTACTGACTAGTATCCAGTCCAGGGTAGTGTGCTTGCTGGAGTTTTTATTTATCCTGGTTGGCGACCGGACTAGTTGGGTGAAGCCATGAAGGTTTACATGATGGGTTGATTGCCAGTCAATATTGAAATCACCTAAAATGATAGTTTCTTGGGGTAGATGGTGGGTAGACCAGCTGAGGAGGTTTTCTAGTGGAGGGATGTTTTGGCCAGGTGGGAAGTAGCATCCATCTATGTTGATGGTTTTGGTTTGGTTTATTTTGAGGTTGGTATATATTATTTCTTCATTGCCTATTTGTGGAGCTGATGATTTTAAGATCTGGATGTTTAGATGCTGTTTAAATATTATAGCTACACCGCCTCCTTTATTGTTTAGCCAGTCTACTCTTAGTATGCCATAACCTGTAGGGAGTATTTGCTCACTGGTAATGTGAGGTTTTAGCCAGGTTTCTGTCAGGATGACTATATCCGGGGAGTACAAGTCTATGGTAGCATGGAGTTCATGGACTTTGTTGGATATACTTCTAATATTTAGGCTTAGTAGAAGGAAGCCACTTGGATTTCTATTGGCTGTAATATGGGAGAAGTTGTGGTTTCTAGTCTGATTATGAGGACTGGGGTTGGAGATGGTAGGGCCAGGGTTGGGGTGGATATCTCCACTTAGGGCTAGTTTAGATATGCATGAGGTTATTAGTTTTCTCAATTTTTGAATGTGTTTTTTTATAAAGGAAACTTTATGATTGTGCTTTTTGGGTAATAGGTATGGTGGGAGGGTTACTGTGTTAAGTTGTAGGAATGCTTTATGTTTGAGTAATATAGTTGGTAGAATATGTGGGGGGTGCATAGGGATGTTTCTTGAGTTGGTGGGAGGGGAGCTGAGTGAGGGTGAGACATGAGTGGTGGTGTGAGTAGCAGTACAGTGGTAGTGGTTGAGTGGGGGAATGATGTAGCTTTGGTAGGATGTAAGATATGCAAGGAGAGTGCATGCTGTGAGCATAGGTAAGGTATGCTTGTACATGTTAGTTGAGGAGGTGTGACAGTAGTGGGAAGATGGAGGAGGTAGTGTTGGGTTAGTGCTGTGGTTGGCTACTGGAAACATGGGAGGGGTTTGTGAGTGTAATAAAGGTGGGACCACTGGGGGCGGGAGGGAATAGGGGGTAGGGTGGGGAGCGAAGCGGGTAGAAACCCTGTTAGTTGCTCTTATGAGGGGGCTGGAAACAATCAGGTAACAGAGTTAACTGATAAATGAATAAGAAGTTATGTACTCACCATAACGTTCCATCTGAGTAGGTAAACTTCATTTGTCAGCAACCTATGGGTCTTCGGATCCATATCGGATCCGAGCCGGCAGTTTCCAACAGTATAGATCTGAGCTCCAAGCTCCTCCCCCTACCCATAATCCCCTGCCAACCCTACCTGACCTCAGATCGAGTTTGCCCACAGCTAGATAAGCATACAAACAATCACCCGCAAACTAGCTACATACCCTTGCCATAAGGAAGGTAACATCTCGAACATCCGAAGGTCAGGGGGACGGAGGGGGGGGGTCGGTTGCTGACAAATGAAGTTTACCTACTCAGATGGAACGTTATGGTGAGTACATAACTTCTTAATCTGAAGTAGCTAACTTCATTTGTGCATCAACCTATGGGACAGAGTCCACAGCTACCTAAATCTCGGGCGGTCCTCAAGGAAGGATGTTCCGGAGCACTGCAGAGCCAAAGGATGCTCTCCCTCTGGAGACAATATCCAGCTTGTAGTGATTAATGAAGGTATGAGACGAAGCCCATGTAGCTGCTGAGCAGATATTATCCAACGAGAGTCTAGAACGAAAGGCCGCCAAGGTAGAGACAGACCGGGTAGAGTGGGCATGGACTCCTAGAGGTGCGGGCCGACCAGTACTTTCATATGCCAACAGAATACACTGAGAAATCCATCTGGATAGTGTGACTTTAGAAACAGCCTTTCCTAACTTAAATTTGGCAAAGGAAATGAACAGCTGATCTGATTGCCTATGACCAGCTGTTCTGTGTAAATAAAAGTGCAGTTGTCTGTGCAGATCCAACGAATGTAACTTATGTTCCCCTTTGTTCTGGTAGTTGGGAAAAAAACTGGTAGGTTAATGGACTGATTAATATTCGATTCGGATGCAATTTTTGGAAGAAGGAGGGATTGGTCCTGAGGTAGACTCTGTCTTTGTGGAAGGACAAATAAGGTGGTTTTGCACAAAGGGCTTGAATTTCGGAAACCCTTCAAGCTGAGGTGATAGCTACAAGAAAGGCAGTTTTCCATGATAAAAATTTTAGATCTACTGAAGCTGCAGGTTCAAAGGGAGGGGCTGTAAGTGCCTGCAATACCAAAGTTAAGTCCCAAGGAGGGACTGCTTCCTTCACCGGGGGTCTGAGTAAGAAGGTACCTTTGAGAAAGGCCTTGCATAACCTAGAGGAGATCAACGGTCCAAGGTCGCTTCCTACGTGATAGTGAGAGATTGCCGCCAATTGAACCTTGACTGTAGAGGAGCTGGCGTCCTGATCGAAGAGACCTGATAGGAAATCTAGCACCGAAGGCAACAGAGCTGTGAACGGATCTAGATCTCTGTGCTCCACCCAAATAGAAAAATGTTTCCATTTGCTACCATAGACCGTTCTGGTGGATGGCTTATGTGCCGCCACCAGAATAGCTTTGACATGGGAAGAGATACCGGGAGTCCTAGCTAACCTTGGAAAGTACAGTTTTGTACCTACCATAAATGTAGATGTCCGATAGGTATGCATCTGCAGTCATAACATATGGGTTGTCCTGCCTCAGGCAGCCCTTCGGTCGGCCGGATTCCAAAGTCTGGGTCTGGCCTCGGCTGATGTCGCACTTTCCCTGACGTCAGAGCGTCTGGGGTATAAAAGCATCAGCCGACGCCATTTTCCTCAGTTTTTCTTGCCCCAGATGCCAGGTTCCCTCTAGGAAGGCTAAATTTGGATAAATGCTGAAAAGTTCCAAACATTTGCAAATTATATACATGTATAAACAAACAAATACACCATAATAGATTCCCCAGCTAGCTGAAAGAGGGTAAGTACCCTAGGAATACCACAGAGGGGAAGGAGGGTGGGTAATCCTGACTGCAGATGCATACCTATCGGACATCTACATTTATGGTAGGTACAAAACTGTACTATGTCCTTCAAGGATGCATCTGCAGTCATAACATATGGGTAGAATACCATAGCCAATCTGGGGGAGGAGGTACTAAGAGAAGGATGGTGTAGTTAATATCCCCTGCAGCACTGCAGTTGCAAACCCTGCTCGGGATCTGGAGTATAAAGGTAGATTGTAATGCTTGGCAAATGTATGCACGGAGCTCCAAGTAGCAGCTTCTAAAATGTCCTTGGTAGCCACCCCTCGTAGGAAAGCTGTAGTGGTGGCTGTGGCCCTTGTGGAGTGAGGCCTGATGTTTTCAGGAACTGTCTTTCCATGAAAGGAGTAACAAAAGCAAATGCAATTTCCTATCCATTTTGAAATTGTCTGTTTGGAAATTGCTCTTCCTTGCACCCCAGTTGCATATGCTACAAAAAGTTGGTCAGTTTTTCTGCTAGTTTTCATTCTGTCCAAATAGTAGCGTAGTTGTCTCTGTATATCCAGGGTGTGCAAAAGTTTTTCCCCTTTGTTCTGTGGGTTGGGGAAGAACGTAGGCAAGTGAATAGCTTGGTTCAAGGATACCCTAGATACCACCTTTGGCATGAAAGTAGGATTGGTTCTTAGTGACACTCTATCCTGGTGAAAAATAAGAAAAGGCTGCACTGCCATTAATGCTTGTAACTCAGATACTCTTCTTGCTGAAGTGATTGCCAGAAGGAATGCAGTTTTCCAAGATAAAAACTGTAGGTCTGTTGATGCTGCTGGTTCAAAAGGAGGTAGTGTCACTTTTTCCAGCACAAAATTGAGATCCCATGCAGGTAGAGGGGTCTTCTTGGAGGTTTAACATTTTTGATCCCTCTCAAAAATTGCCTGAGAAGAGGGTGTGAGAAGATAGGTGGATCCATATTGTATTCTGCTGAAATTGCTGAAGCATGAATCTTAATGGAAGAATAAGACAGGCCATTGTGGAACAATTCTGCTAAGTATTCTAGGATGTGTGCTAGGTTTGCCACTGTGACATCTGTGCCCTTTGATGTGCTCCAAATGAGAAATCTCTTCCATTTAGCTGAGTATGTCTTCCTTGTGGAAGGTCTGCGAGCCTCCAGGATAATGTCCTTCACCCTCTGAGATAAAACAGTTTGGTTGGGATTTAAGGAATTTTCCAGGCAGTTAGCTGCAATGTTTTCAAGTTGGGATGCAGGGTCTTGAAATTGTTCTGCATTAGAAGAAGAGGCCATAGGGGAAGAGGCCATGAATTTGCCTGAGACATGCTTCTCAATAGTGGGTACCAGTGTTGTCTTGGCCACTCCGGAGCTATTAGTATCACTTTTGGCTGTTCCTCCCTGATCTTCAGTAGAACCTTGTACATCAACGGGAGAGGTGGAAAGGCATATACTGTTAGGGCATTCCAGCTGAAAGAGAGAGTCTCCACCCTCCATGCTTGTGGGTGGTATGTCCTTGAGCAGAATGTCTTCAGTTGGTGGTTGAGTGGGTAGGCGAACAGATCTATCTCCGGCATTCCCCATGTCTTTGTTATGAGTTTGAAGATGTCTGGATGCAGCATCCATTCGTGTGCATCCATGGTAGTTCTGCTTAAGCTGTCTGCTAGTGCATTTTCTTTTCCTGGTACGAATTTGGCCTGCAGCTGGATATTGAGATTCAGGCATAGATTCCACAGATTCATAGCCATCCGGCATAGAGGGTAGGAATGTGTGCCTCCCTGTTTGTTTATGTACCACATGACCGTGGTGTTGTCTGTCCTTATTAACAGATGTCCTTGTTGGAGGAAGGGTCTGAATGCCTCGATTGCATGCCTCACTGCCAGCATTTCCTTTTGGTTTATGTGCATGCTTATCTGCCCTTGAGGCCATAGGCCTTGGATACGTTTGTCCTCCATGTGTGCTCCCCATCCTTGGTCTGAGGCGTCCGTGGTGATGGTCTGCCTTGTTTTTGGTTTGTTGAAAGGCAACCCTCTGTTGGACTGGCAGGCCTGGGCCCACCACAGGAATTCCTTTTGAAGGCATGGAATGATTGGTATCATGGTTTCTAGACTGTGACTGTGTTGAGACCATACACTCCTTAGGTACCATTGTAATTTCCTCATATGCAGCCTGGCATGTGGGATTAAAATTATGCAGGATGCCATGTAACCCAGGGCCTGCAGGACTTTCCTTGCAGTAAGCTGAGTTTGTCTTGTCAGAATCATGAAGTAATCTGGAAGTTGTTTTTGTTTTTCTTCTGTGAGAAAAGCCATCTGGGTGATTGTGTCCAAATCTGCACCCAAAAAGGTTATCCTTTGGGATGGTACTAGTCTTGACTTTTGGATGTTGACTGTGTATCCCAAGGTCTGTAGCAGGTGTATGGCATAGGCCAAGTCCTTTAACAATTTTTTCTCGTTGTCCGCTTGTATTAGGCAGTCGTCCAGGTATGGATAAATTTGAATTCCCTGAAGTCTGCAATGTGCAATTACTGATGCCAGGCATTTCGTGAATACTCTGGGCGCAGTAGATAAGCCAAAGGGCAATGCTGAGAATTGATAATGCTCGGATCCTGCAAGAAATCTGAGGTGTCTTCTGCAATCTGGTCGGATAGGGACGTGCAGGTATGCCTCCTTGAGATCTAGAGTCACCAGCCAATACTCCTTGCCCAACATGGGAAGGAGTTGCTGTAGGGTCAGCATTTTGAATTTTGGCACAATGAAATGTGTTCAGTGCGGACAGGTTGAGAACAGGCCTCCATTGGTTTTCTTTTCTTGGTACAAGGAATAGTCTGGAGTAAAATCCTTGGCCTTGTTCTGCACATGGTACCCTTTCTATAGCTTTCATCTGAAGTAAATTGCTGATTTGTCTTAAAGCATCTGCCTTCTGGTTTGGTGGAAGGTTTGGCATTCTGCTTCTTTTTGGCAAAGTGTGGAAGTGAAACCTGTATCCTTTGTCTATTATTTGCAATGTCCATGTATCCTTTGTAATGCAATGCCAGTTTTTTGAGAATAAAGCCAGCTTTCGCCAAGGGTGCTTCCAGTTGATCCCTGGTAGGCGGAATCAGAGTCAAGTCATTGGGTCTGTCCTGTAGTAGTGGTTGTAGTTGTAGCTGTTGCACTACTCCTCTGGTTGGCAGGCTGCCACTGACCGCCTCTGTAGGGGCCCTTCGATTGACCTCTGCCTCTAGGGCCTGTTCCTGCCTCTCTGTGCTCTGGATGAGTCTGGAAAGGACCAATTCTTTGTAGGCCAGTTTCTGCTGAACCTCGGTGGTTGAACTTGCAGGAAATCTTTAACTGTTTGCAAAGATTTTGCTTTTTCTTCAACCTTTTTTAGAATCTCCTGTGCAGGGGAGCCAAATAAATTTTGTTTCTCCATTGGAGCATCGAGGAGTTTAGCTTTGACATGGTCTGGCAAAGATTGCTCCTTCAGCCAGGCATGCCTACGAATAACTGCCCCAGTCATAGCTGATCTAAATGAAGCCTCCAGTGCATCATAGCCACATTTTAAAAAATGATTACTAACCTGTTGTGAGTTATGTACCAAATCCTGAAGGGATTTACGGTCTAAGGGTTCAGGAGAAGAAAGTTTCTTATTCAGTTGATCTAACAAAAATTCTTGGTACTGTATCATATGGAATTGGCAGTTTAATGCCCTGGCAGAAAAAGTAGCAGATGTATAAACCTTTTTTCCCCATCTCTCTAAAGCTCTAGACTCTCTTTCAGAGGGTAGGGGATTTTTGGCAGTAGCGGCTGCAACCCCTTTAGGGCCCTGAGAAATAGTTTCTGGGTCTGCAGCATGGGCTTTATACAGATGGAAATGAGAATCCGGGACCCTGTAATATCTGTCAGGTTTGGCAGGGGCCGGAGGAAGAGAATCAGGGGCTGTACTGACATCATTGTACACATCATCAATTACATTTAGAACAGGAGGTATAGCTAAGGGCCTATGCTGAGGCAAATGCAAAAAGGTCCTTAATCTTTTTCTAGAATCAGAGAAATCCTGACCTTGCCATTGAAAGTGCTCTCTCATGGAGTGTAAAGTCTCCCCAAAGGAAAATTCTTGAGGAGGGGAGGCGAAGGATAGATTCCTCTGCATCTGAATCCTCATAAGGCGAGTAAGCCCCTTCCTGGTGGTCTGACAAATCAGATCCATCCGTGGAGTAATCTGAGGAGTGAGGTTCAGAGGGGTCAGTCCTGGGCCTTTTGTCTGGAGGAGGTTGAGAGGCCCTGTCTGGGTGAGGTTGGGAACCCCTAATTAAGGAGATAAGGTCCTCAGCAAGGCTGAGGATCTGTGAACTAGAGGAAGGCCTCTGTGATGTAGATTTGGCAGGCAAAGCTTTTGAAAGTTTGGCAGCTTTAGCCCTGGAGAAGGCCTTAATAGACATAGAAGCTGGGGGCCTAGCTGCCCCACGTGCAGGGGTAGAAATGTCCAAAGGTATGGTGTCGGACAATTCCTGAACACTAGCTTCGGTAGGGAGTTCTGAAGCCGACTCAGCCGGGGCCTCTCTGGCCTCGGTGGTCGGAAGTATGGTTTCGGAAGTAGGAATCGCCGTGGACTCGGTTTCGGCCGAAACCGAGACACTCACGGTAGGCCTAGCCGTGGTTTCAGCCGAAACCATGGGCCACGAGTGTCGGTCCTTTTCCTTGCGTTTTTTGACCATATGCGAAGTCGGAGTCTCCGACGGCATTTTATAAGCAAAAGCGGCTCCAAAAAATTCCTCTGCAAACTCCGACCGACGTCTAGGAGTCCGTCGGTTGAAGGAGGCACAGGCTAAACAAGCTGATACGTCGTGGTCTGGGCCTAAGCAAGGAAGGCAGTAAGAATGGAAATCCTTATGAGGTATTTGTTTCCCACAAGTTAAACAATTATTTACTTTGTCTGACATCGGCTGAGGCAAGAAAGAGTCCCCAACGGGGTACTTAGCTTTTTTCAAAGTCTTCGGTAGCTGAAATCTCTGGATCTGACCGACCAGCACTTGCGAACAGCTTCTGCTTCGGGCACCGCGCGGCAAGAAAAACTGGGGAAAATGGCGTAGGCTGATGCTTTTATACCCCAGACGCTTTGACGTCGGGGAAAGTGCGACATCAGCCGAGGCCAGACCCAGACTTTGCAATCCGGCTGGCCGAAGGGCTGCCTGAGGCAGGACAATCCATATGTTATGACTGCAGATGCATCCTTGAAGGACATCTGGATCAACCAAGCCATGAGCTTGAGGTTGTCCAGGTTCGGGGTCGGAAGATCCAATGGATGGGTTATGAGATCCGGAATGGGATCCAGAATCCAGGGAGGATTCACTAGGTGAGACCAAAGATACGGGAACCAAGCCTGGCGAGGCCAGAATGGGGCAATGAGGATTATCTTGTTCTGCAACCGACTGGCTTTCTGTAGAAACTTCAACATCAGCAGATGAAGAGGATAAACATAAAGGAGACCGGGGGGCCAAGCATGCACCAGAGCGTCTCGTGGGGATTCCCCGGGTGGGGGGATTAGAGCGAAGTAGTCGTTGCATTTCGCATTTGAAGGAGAGATGAAAAGATCGCAACAAGGTTGACCCCAAGTGGAGAATATCTGCTACGCTACTTCTGGGTTCAGAGACCACTCGTACGGCGAGAGGATGGTGCGACTCAACTTGTCTGCTAAAATGTTGGACCTTCCCGGAATGTGCGTCGCTATGAGAAAGCGGTTGGTGGAAATCGCCCATTCCCACACTCTCATGGCCTCTCGACAAAGGGGATAAGACTTGGTTCCTCCCTGTTTGTTAATGTACCAGACCACTGCCATGTTGTCCATCTGGATTGCAATCGTTCCTACGGGAAGAAGGCTCTGTAGTGCTTGCAATGCCAAAAGCACCACCCTCATCTCTAGAACACTGATATGCAGAGAGGTCTCCATGCTGTTCCACGTGTCTTGGATTGTACTGCCCGCACAATGCCCCCCCCACCCGAGGCGAGAGGTGTCTGTGGTCACCTTGGTTAGGGGAGGGGACATAGAAAAGGGCAGCCCCTTCTGGAGGTCCGGGGATTGGAGCCACCATAAGAGGGCCTTCCCGCAAACCCTGCTGAGGGGAATAGGGTGGTACAGGGGGAATTGCAGAAAAGACCATTGAACTTGGAGAATCCATTGCAGGACTGTCATGTTCAGACGAGCCATCGGCAATAGGTTGATGGTGGCCACCATCGAGCCCAAAGCCCTCAGGACCAATTCCGCCCGGGGTGCCTGGGGTAGGAGAATGGCCCGCACATGGAGTCTTAAAGTCCGCACTCTGTCTGGAGTTAAGAGGGCTAGACACCTGTTTGTGTCCAACCTGGCTCTGATGAAATCTATGGTTTGAGTTGGAGAAAGGGAAGATTTCTCTATGTTGATAGTGATCCCCAGCCGGTGAAGAAAGGAGTTTCTGGCTGTGCAGAGTAGATGCCTTGTGGGGGTGGTCAGGAGCCAGTCGTCCAGGTATGGGAAAACCTGAATGCCCTGCAGTCGCAGGTGGGCCGCTATCACCGAGAGAACTCTGGTGAACACCCTGGGGGCTGTGGTGAGACCAAAGGGAAGGGCCCTGAATTGGTAATGGCTGGCTCCTAGCCGGAAGCGGAGAAACCTCCTGGATCGTCTGTCCATCAAAATGTGGTAGTATGCATCTTTGAGGTCTACAGAGCACATCCAGTCATTCTCCCGCAGGAGGGGGAGAATGGATTGAAGCGTGACCATCTGGAACTTTTCCTTGGTTACTGACAGGTTCAAGAGGGATAGGTCGAGGATCGGTCTGAAGTCCCCCGTCTTTTTTGGCACCAAGAAGAACCTGGAGTAAAAGCCTGATCCGTACTGGCCTGGGGGGACGTGCTGGATGGCTCTTTTTTCTAGCAGCCGCTGGATTTCCGCAGCTGCGGCCTCCCTCTGCTCGGGTGGGACGTCGGGGAGGTGTCTGGGATTGCGAGGGAAATGGGAGAATGGGATCTGGTATCCTCTGGATATGATGCGAAGCACCCAGCGGTCGGTCGTGATGGACTCCCAAGCTGCTAGGTGCCTCGAGAAGCGCCCCCCAACTGCCTCCAGAATGGCGCAGTCAGGTAACCCTTCAGGGCTGTTGCGTGGGCCGGTCAGAGAACGGTTCTCTGGACCCAAAGTTCTTCGGGCCCCCTCTGCCTCTAGGGCGGCGTCCACCCTGTCCTCCTCTGCCGTGGAAGGACTGGGGGTCCGGAGCGAAACTGGGCTGTTGCGACTTCCGGAACCACATTTTCTTCTGTCCCTTTTGGTTCTTGGAAAAGGACCTCTGGGGAGCAGAGAAGCGGACTCCGACAGCAGACAACGTCTTCCCATCCTTCTCACTCTGGATCAAGGTATCGCGTATGGTTTTGCCAAAGAGGGCAGAACCATCGAAAGAGGCATTAGCGAAAGACGCCTTAAAGGGTTCTGCAAAATCACAGTGGCGGAGCCAGGCCTGTCGCCTCATAACGACGCCTGCTCCGCTAGCTCTAGCGGCCCCTTCCGTGGCGTGGGACAGTAGCTGCATAGAGGTGTTCGAGATAGACATAAGAGTGGCCATTCAGGAAGAGTACAACTGTTTGTCCTCAGCCGACATGGACTCCGGGGGCGACACGGCGTACTCTTTGATAAGGTCTCACTGCAGTTGTATGACTTGTGCCATGTAGTTCAGTGACCTCACTGAGAAGGTAGCTGAACTAAAACCTGCTTCCTTAAGCGATCCACCAACCGAGACTCCTTGTCTGGAGGATGGATCGAGGGACTCTCCTGGGCTAATTCCCTTTTAGTGGCCGCCGCCACCAACAACCTCTTGCACTTGCGCTTGTGAGGAATCTCCTCGGGGGGGCTGTCCGAGGAGACCTCACCAGCAACGTCATGTTCCAACGGAACGACCTGGGACATCGGAGCAGGCTGTCCCTGGGACTGGCTGACAGAAGTAGGACCCATCTGAGAAGGAGTGCAGGGTGGAGCCCTAGCCAAGGCCGGGGGTCTGGAATCCCTCGACTGGACCCTCTCCACTATGTCGAATGCCAAAGGAGAGCTGCTCTCTCTGGGATCCGAGAGCAGACCCTCCCTCGGATCCGACGGGTGGATCAGGGCCAGAGCTGACGCGGTCGGATCCGAAGGTCCAGTATGCTCTGACGTGGGCGGAGCAGAAGGCACACTGAGACCCCCGGATCCAAAGCTCGGTGGATCCAAAGAAAAGGGACCCGACAGACTCGAGGGCAACGTCGGCGCCAAAGTACCCGATAGTGTCGCGCTGACAACCCCCCAGTGCTGACTCTACCCGGCTCCGAAAACTCCAAACCCGGGAAGCGGGTTGGAGAAGGAGCAATTGGGGCAAAAAAAGGGGTCGAGCTCCCCACGGAGGGGGGGGGGCAGGAGCACTCCCATCTGCAGCTGGGCCTGGAGGAATCTTTTCATCATTCGGTCCAAGTCTGCATCCGTTAGGCTTCGGGTGGATCTGGAAGAGGCCACCGAGGCGGGACGGGAGTGCTGCCTCGATGACCTCGATGGGGGCCGGGCCTCCTCCTCCTCCGGTCCCGGTGAAAAGGAAGGAGACCGGAGCCGAGGGGTGGAAGGCTTGGAAGTCCTGGAGGTTGAAGACCGCTTAGCCGGCAGGGCCAACGAAGAGGCCTCGGCCCACCGCTTGTGGTGCTTCTCCTTCTGCTTCTCTTTCCTGGACTCCCTATCCTCCTGGCCCAAAGCGGGAGGTTGAGTCCCAGCCAGGGGAAGGGAGGCAGGAGTGGCAGTAGCCGCAGCCGCGGCAGGAGCCACCGTGGGACCGGAGGCCGAAGCTGAGTCCGGGGGCAGCAGTCCCGCCAGAACCAGCTTAGTCCTCTGGTCCTTAAGTGCCCTGGGGTTGAACGCCGCACATATGGAGCAGCCTGAAGACAGGTGTCCAACCCCAAGGCACAACACGCACTGAGTGTGGCCATCCGCCAGGGATAGCTTATGGCCACACTCGGTGCACTTGGAGAAAACAGCTTTTGGGGCCTCCGACATACTGAGAGAAAAACACACACGCTAGGCCCCAACACACAGCACACTCCCTATCGCACTAACAGGGGTGGGGAAGGAAAACTATCAAGAAGAGTAAAAGAGTGGAACTGTACACAACACACGCACACTAAAATTGCAGAAAAAGGGAGAGAAAAAAAGTAAAATTTTCTCACAACAAACGCTAAAGCCTGGAACTCAGTGATCGAGCTGCTGGATGAAACCGCGGCAAACTAGATCTGAGGTCAGGTAGGGTTGGCAGGGGATTATGGGTAGGGGGAGGAGCTTGGAGCTCGGATCTATGCTGTTGGAAACTGCCGGCTCGGATCCGATATGGATCCGAAGACCCATAGGTTGATGCACAAATGAAGTTAACTACTTCAGATCATATGATAGTGACAAGGGTCTCTATCTAGAACTTGTAAAAGCAATAAAGCCTTTTACCAAACTGTACCAATGGATGTCTCACACTGGCTAACTAACAGCATGCATGTCTCTCACCAATTTGAATGAGGGAAAGTCAGTTTACACAGCTTAACCTGACCTACCCAAAGCTTTGGACACAATACTTACTCATACATCATATATAAACTTATCAAACTAAATTTATACCCTCAAGTTACCTAAATGGACAGCAAACTGGCTCACAGACAAAGTTCAGCAAATTAGGATTGGGGACACCCTCTCTGGGAAAAAGTTCATTCCCAGTTGTATCCCCCAGGCTGCTCCTGTTTATTTTCCTTTCTGACATAATTAATAATAATAATAATAATAATAATAATAATAATAACAGTCATTGGTTAACCACGTAGGCTCATTGGACATACTTACTCTTTTTATTTTACTTATTTAACATTTGTTAACTGGGAAAGCCCGACTTGAAACAAAGCCAATTTTCAGCGGAGGCCAGGGGAGAAATGCTTCAGATGCATGTCTTTGTAACATGGAAGGAAACCGGAGCACCTGGAGGAAACCCACACGAATGCAGGGAGGACATGCAGACTCCACACAGAAGGAAACCCAGCCGAGAATTGAACCAGAGATCCTCTTGTTGTGAGGTGACAAAGCTACCGCTGCACCACTGTGCTGTCCATTTTTAGGAGTGCCCTGGGAGTAATGACTGGTTAAGTCACTTGCTCAAGTTCATGAAGTAGACAAACGAGGACTGAGTGAATCAAACCATGCACCACAATAACTACAGATCACACCATTAACCCTATGCGCCAAACGAGAGACAATCAAAGCTGACATCAAAGGCATTTGGCTGATATAGTTTGCTGATAACAGTAAACACAAAGCCATCATCAACCCCCCTGGGGACTCCCAGATTCCACAAGAACAACTAACTAATACGTACAAACAAATGGTGTTACAAACATGGTCTCAAGCTAAATCCCAGAAACTGCTGTATCATGTCCTTTAGCAAAAACAAGCACCTTTGCTCATAACACATTAATGCCCCCCTCCCAAAACTACTGACTCCGTTTTCAGGGACTTTGACACATTTGTAAACAATGAGCTCTTTTTGACCATCAAATTGCCACCATTGTTAGGAAATTCTTCTATTTACTCCAGATAATTATGAAGGGTATTTCCATCAGGTCCAAGGAAGTTATACATCTACTCTTTCATTATTAGGCTACTACCTAAATACAATACTCCTTTGGCACATACTTGTCCATACACATGATCTGCTGTCAAAAACTCCAAAGAAAAAAGAAGTTATGTGCTTACCATAACATTCTATCTGTGTTATTGATCTTCATTCATTCATTACTAATGGGTATCATTCCGTCTTCAGAACAGAGTCGGCCGTTATAACAAGCTTGCGCCAGCCAAAAAACTCAAGCTAAGCTTATCCATAGTGCCCCTCTCTCTATCACCTCAGATCAAGTTTGACCGTAAGAAAGAAAGTGGAGGCTTTATCTGAGCAAATTCCTTATCAGAAAGCTTGGACCAAATCTGAACCTCCAGGAGTCTTTCAGAGGGGGTAGGAGGGTGGGATGTAATGAATGAATGAAGATCAACAACACAGATGGAATGTTATGGTAAGAACATAACTTCTTTATCATATGTTGTTAATCTTCATTCATTCTTTACTGACGAGACAGAGTCCATAGCTACTTTATGTCCTGGGAGGCACTAAGGAAGGATATTCCTGAGCACCACTGAACCAAAGGATGCTCTCCCCCTGGAGACCAAGTCCAATTTGTAATGAGTGATAAAGGTATGAGGAGTAGCCCATGTTGCTGATGCACAAATATCATCCATGAAAGCTCTTGAATGAAAGGCAACAAATGTCGCCACTGATCTGGTTGTATGCATTTTGACCTTACTTGGTAGAAGAACTTTGTTCTGTTGGTAAATAAAGGTAATGCAATCTCTCAGCCATTTAGCTAAAGTTGCTTTAAAAACAGATTTTCCCAATTTTGGTCCTGTGAAGGATACAAATAATTGGTTGGTTTTCCGTAGTGATTTAGTCCTGTCCAAGTAGAAATGTAATTGTCTATGCACATCAAGCAAATGCAAGCAATATTCGCCTTTATTAGAAAAAACGGGAAAGAAGACTGGCAGGTCAGTTGTTTGATTAATAGTCAAATCTGTAATAACTCTGGGTAAGAAGGAGGGATTAGTCTGGAGTGATACTCTGTCTTTATGGAAAACCATGTAAGGACGTTTTATGCACAAAGTTTGTACTTCAGATATTCACCTTGCTGAGGTAAATAGCTACCAAGAATAGAGTTTTCCACGATAAAAATTTCATATCGCCAAGTGGCGGCAGGCTCAAAGGGAGGACTAGTCAGGGACTGTAGCACCTAAGTCAGATTCCAAGGTTCGATTGGCTCTTTGAAGGGTGGTTTAATGTGCGTGACACCTTTCAAAAAGATTTTACAGAGACAGTGAGATATCAAGGACAAGTCCTGGAACCCATTGTGGAAGTTTGAGATAGCCGCCAGGTGTTCTCATATAGTGGAAGCTGCTGCTTCTGAATGGAGAAGGATTACTAAACAGTCCAATACAGAACTCACTGGGGCCGAGAAGGGGGTCAAGTCTTTTCTCTTGAGACCAGATTATGAATCTTCTCCATTTGCTAAGATAAAGTTTCCTGGTCGATGGTTTGTGGGAAGCCAGAAGAATGTTTCATACAGGGGAGAATAAGTTACTCTGCCTGGCAATTACTGGAAGTGGAGGATCCAAGCTGTCAGCTTGAGACTAGGTTTGTTCAGATGGATCAACCCTTGCGGCTGTGATAGCAATTCCGGAGTTGGATCCAGAATCCACAGTTGCTGGAGGAGGTGAGGCCAAAGGAAGGGAAACCAAAACTGTCGGGGGCAATGAGGATTACTCTGCTTCTCAACTGAAGAGCTTTCTTTAGGAATTTCAGGATCAGAGGAAGAAAGACATAAAGGATCCCATGTGCCAATCGTGTATTAAATCATCCCTCGGGGACCCCCCCTGAGTGGAGATCAGGGAGGGCAAAGTAGCTGTTGCATTTATGTTTACAGGGGACATGAACAGATCGCAGCCAGGCTGGCCCCAGCGACTGAAGATCTTTGTCGCTATGACAGGGTTGAGGGACCATTCATGAGGCAAGAGAATGCATCTGCTTAGCTTGTCTGCAATTACGATGGAATCTCCGGGAATGTGCGTTGCTATAAGAAAGCAGTTGGAAGATATCGCCCATTGCCAAGTTTTCATGGCTTCTCGACACAACTGGCAGGATTTGGTCCTCCTTTGTTTGTTGATATACCAGACTACGGACATCTTGTCCGACTGGATAGCAATTGTCCCTGATGGGAGGACAGATTGGAATGCTTGCAACGCAAGAAGCACTGCCTAAGTTCTAGAACACTAATATGCAGGTTGGCCTCCATGGGGGATCAAGTGCCTTGGACTGTCTTTCCCTGGAAATGCACCCCCCCACCCCATTAGGGAAGCATCCGTGATGAGTATGGCCTTGGCTGAGAGGGGGAGAAGGGACGACTCTATAGGTCTTCTTCTGGCTTCATCCACCAAATTAAGTCTTGTTTGCATCGATTAGTTATGCGGATCTGAAAGGACATATGACGAGTTAGAGGGGACCATTGTGCTGCTAACAGCCACTGTAGGAAGCTCATGTGTAGTCTTGCAAGGGGAACTATAGTGATCGATGCTGCCATTGATCCTAGAAGCTGAAGGACTGCATGAGCTGAAGCCTTGTCCTGAGAGAGTATCACCTGGAGTTGAGACCTTAGTCTTTGTAACCTGGGATGTGGAAGAGGAGACTAGGCAAAACTGAGTGTCGAAAGTTGCTCCTATGAATTCCAGATTTTGAGTAGGAGTCAATTTGGACTTTTCTTAGTTTTTGAGATCCCTAAGGGTCTTGCTAGCCTTAGGGTGTAATGTAGAGCTGTAATCAGCAGATGCTTGGTAGCGTTCGAATGGAGCCAATCATCTAAATGCAGAAACACCCAGAATCCTTGCAGTCTCAAGTATGCTGTTACCACTGCATTTGGTGAACACTCTGGGGGGCCACAGAGAGACCAAAGGGCAGCAATTGGAATTGGTAGTGATTGGCTCCCAGTCGGAAGTGGAGGCATCTGCTGGAGCGTTTGCCAATTTTTATGTGGTAATACGCATACTGGAGATCTATCGAGTGCATCCAAACGAAAAGAAAGGACAGACTGAATGACCATCCGGAATTTTGTCTGTCTGACAAAATTGTTTAGGATGTTAAGGTTCAAAATTGGCCTCCGTCCCCTGTCTTTTTTGGCACTAAAAAGAACCTTGAGTAAAATCCAGATTCTGTCTGGTCTGGTGGGACTGTTTGGATGACTCTTTTTAGAAGCAGCTTTTGTATTTCTTGAGCTGCTGCTTCCCGTTGACTGGGTGGGATGTTGGGAATTTGCCTTTGTGGGTTTGGGAAAGAATCGAAAGGGATGTGATAACCTCTGGTAATTATCATCTGCACCCAAGAATTAGTTGTTATTGATTGCCAGGCAAGATGGAGCAGAGAGAACCATCCCCGACTGCTTCCAGAGGTAAGCAATCAGTCCGCTCTTCAGAAGCGTTGATAGGGCTGTCCGGAGAAAGAATCTCTAGCTCCCTGATTACACGGACCCCCTCCACTTCTGGAGGGGTGTCTTCCTGATGAGTTCCCCCCTCTGCCCTGGGGGGAAAACTCGCACGTGTGTCGCAGAAAGGACCCTGGGCTTTCCTGTACCACATCTTTCCTCTGATTCCTACAGAAGGATCATTGAGGAGTAGAGAAATGCATGCCCATGGCAGGCAGGGCCTTGTCATCCTTTTTACACCTGGCTAATGTGTTTTTTTTACATTTGGGCCAAAGGAGAGGAAGCTTCCACGGGAGCGTTGAGAAAGGAAGACTTAAAAGGGTCTGTAAAATCACATAGGCGCATCCAGGCGTGACGTCTCATGACAATGCCTGCACCCGCTACTCTAGCCTCCCCTTCAGTAGTGTGAGAAATCAACCGCATGGATGAGTTAGATATAGACTCCAGGGTGGCAAGCTGTGAGGCAACTTTGTTGAATACCTCATCAGATAATGCTCCTGCTAGTGTTCTCGAGAGTTCTATGATCATGGTCTTTTGGAAGATAGGTAAAATGTGCCAAGTAATTCAAGAACCAAATGGCAAAGGTCAATGAAGCATATACCCACTTCCCTAACCTGTCCATCGCCCGAGATGCCCTGTTTGGGGGACGGACAGTAGGACTCTCCTCAGCAAGTTTTTTCCTAGTGGCGGCTGCCACCACCATAGCATCTACTGGTAAGCCTTTGGACCAATGGGGTTGATCCTCTGGAGGGGAGAGAATTTTGTCTGGTTCATAGGTAGGTACTCAGCTATCGGCCCTGGGGCCTATACAAGCCCAGCCAAAAAGGTACCCTGGCTTTTGCCACCCAAGAAAATTATTTTCCTGTGCCACTGTCGAGCAGAGCCACAGAGGTGATCCCCGGGGTGAATTTCCTATTTCCCATCCAATCATCAAGATTTTTCTTGAAGAGTGCTAATCAGTAGCTTTGTTTGATATAGATAGCTAGTTTATTTCAGAGTATGCGAAGTCTCTGGGACAGGAATCTATCCCTCCGGCATGTTCTGTTTATTGTGGTGACAAGGTTTAGGTCCCTAGAGCGTGTAGCTCGGAGGGATTGGGATTTCTTTAAGTGGAGCATGTCCAACAGCTCTGGGTTTGACATAGCTTTGTATGTTAGGCAGAGATCACCTCTGAGTAGGTGATATGCGACAGAGTAAAGCTGGAGTTTTTTGAGACGGTCTGCATAGGGCATCTGTTTGAGGCCGGTAATCCTCTTTGTGAGGTATTTCTGTGACCTTTCCAGTTGTTGTAGATGTCTTGTGAGGTACATACCAAAAGGGGCGTTGTACTCTATAATGGGTCTAATGAGTAATGAGTAGAGTGGTCTCCGAGGGATAGTTTCAACGGTGTCAGGATTCCTCCAAGAGCCCTGCACAATGAGCTGAACTAGGTCATCTGAAGGCGGGGTCACCCAGGAAGTAGAGGGTCGAGCATGGAAAGCCTGCAAGAATACAGACTCTTCAGAGGAAGGGTTGGTAGACTTCTAGTCTCCCTGCTGCTTTAAAATTTCTAGTATGTTTCCAAAGGAACCATCTTCAGGGGGCAACCGTGGGGACCCTTCCTTCTCATCATAGTCTGTATCTTCAGTAAGGGCTTCTTCAGGGTTATCCATGTGCTTCCTTTTGCACGATCTCTTACAGGGTACCTCTTCAGCGGGGGCATCTGAAGAGGACTCAAGAGGGGGTGCCCTGTGGAAGGGTATCTTGAGGTTCCCGTGCTCGATGTCCTAGAGTAGTGGACTGTGTCAGCTGCGGTACAGAGGATATGCCGAAGGAACCAGCTTCGAGCCTGCTGAGGCAAATGCCCTCTCCATCACTGTAAAGCAGACCCGCATGAAGAGGGATGGGAGTCCGGAACTGAGAAAGACAGCCTCGGGATTGGGGTCATACCCCTTTCCGACGAGCCCACCCTGAGGGAAGGAGCCACGAGAGGACTTGGTGCCACCAAGACAACTGGAACCGTAGTAGACTGCGCCATAGAAAAAACAGGCGCCATACTAGATAGAGATCACATTGCCAACAGACCAGTCATGATTCCGAGGATGAGTCAGCTCAGACTGAGTAGAGGACCATAATGTAGGTTCCACAGCCATGGTAAGATCTAACAATGGAATCGAAGAAGCTGGAACCAGGATAGGTGTCAGTGTCAAAGGCTCCAATACCTCCAAGGAGGACAAAGGAGGAATATATATTGGAGTCTGTGGAGAAAAATTCCTCAGCTCTGGGTGGGAGGGAGGATTTAGGAGGAGTTGGAATTCTTCCGGCCGCCAGGAGCTGATCCACAAGTCTCACTATGTTGAGTTCCGAAAGACTTCTGGAGGAGTGGGTTCATATCCCAGATGGAGAATCAGGGAGTTCTAGAAAAAGACTCAACTGTTGTCCGAAAAAGGGATCTACCATCGAGGAGTATCACGTAAAATTTCGCCCTTCAGCGCCATGGTCAAAGGGCCAGGAGGTTGTGTAGGAGGGGGGTAGTGACATGAATTGGGGAGATTATTTTTGGTGCCGATAGGGGCATCGCTACCATAGTGGAGGCTGGTGCTGCAGGAACTGAAGTCTTGGATGGTTCCATAATTGAGGACAGCACCGTAAAAGGGGATAGAGGCCCTGGTGCTGAGGATGGCATTGTGGAAAGGGTTTGACGCCCTGGTGCCGAGGTTGCAGAAGTCAATTTAGGGAGTTTTGCCTTTAGTTCTGTGGGGGACTTAACAGATTTAGTCTCACTGGTATGTGGAGAGCTCCAAATGAAAAGCAACAGGACACTGCTGTGTGAATAAAATCAAATAAAATTTAATCCAGATAAAAACACTAGGTAAGCGCTTTCGGGTTACACCCTTCATCAGACAAAGACACATTATACAAGCAGCACTTTAAAGAAAGAAACAGCCAATGACATCTAATGAAAAACTCGCCTATTTAAAAGGGTGGGTTTAACTGGAATGACATAATTTAATCCTGGTTCCCTGTGTGCCATAAACTCAATAATCCACCTTGATTCAGCCAAAGCTGTCTGATGTTTGACATCACCCCCCCCCTATTGTTTAGCCTAATGTTGACAA